>NC_069503.1:14363519-14366019 GCF_027579735.1 Bombina bombina | reverse complement strand
ACCTAGATATGACCTACAGATTCTATTATACCAAGTTAACCGCTATTTGTTAGTTAATCAATAGTGACTGATTTTAGCTACTGTGCTTGTTATAGTAAAGAGGCATTGCCTGATATTGCAGAGGATTAAATTCATTATATAAATATCTTGAGCTTGTTATTGTGTACTCCAAACACTATGGGACTGGTAGTGGATGTTTGGCTCCAATTTTACCTGAGCCAGTTGTAATAATAGTTGTAGTTGTTGTGTAATAATATCAATGCTATGTGTTAAATTTATTGCTCCACTAGGTGTCAGTGTTGTACTTTAAATTCTCCATTTAAATAATATCTGAAATGCCGTTCGGTATATTCTGGGGACAATCAGATTATCTAAGATATAGGAAGCCTATGACAATTGCTGAGAGTACAGGTACTTGTGTAAGCGAATTGCTCTTAGCTCTACTATCCGCTTTGAAGTCTTAAAAGTCTTTTGAATGTCATTAGATTGTGTTGTAACTCGATAATATTAGGCTTACAAGAAAAGCTGAACACTGGGAGAATATTTAGAAATTTTACTAGGACAGTTAGTAATCATGTGGATAAAACAAATGGTTACATTGTTATAGTATGGCTATATTGAAATACAATGTATAGCATCTCATTTGTAAGTTAAAGTTCAAGAAAATAAGTATATTTAAACTTGCTCTGCAATTAATTGGTGCTTATAAAATTTGTTTTAACGCTTTCCTAGGCTTCCACTTAGATTGAAATGTTTGCAGTGTTTTTATTGTTGCGAGTATACCTGTGTGCATAGGGTTAGACTCAGCTTTAACTCGTTATGTACCGTATTAAAGGGACAGTCTAGGCCAAAATAAACTTTCATTATTCAGATAGAGCATGTAATTTTAAACAATTTTCCAATTTACTTTTATCACCAATTTCGCTTTGTTCTCTTGGTATTCTTAGTTGAAAGCTTAACCTAGGAGGTTCATATGCTAATTTCTTAGACCTTGAAGCCCACCTCTTTCAGATTGCATTTTAACAGTTTTTCACCACTAGAGGGTGTTAGTTCACATATTTCATATAGATAACACTGTGCTCGTGCACGTGAAGTAATCTGGGAGCAGGCACTGATTGGCTAGACTGCAAGTCTGTCAAAAGAACTGAAAAAGGGGCAGTTTGCAGAGGCTTAGATACAAGATAATCACAGAGGTAAAAAGTACATTATTATAACTGTGTTGGTTATGCAAAACTGGGAAATGGGTAATAAAGGGATTATCTATCTTTTAAAACAATAAAAATTCTGGTGTAGACTGTCCCTTTAATGTTAAATGTTTTTATTCATTGTTGTCTCAGAACAATTGTTTCCTATAATAGATTATCAGTTTTTACCTTTGTATTCAGTTAGGTAGTTAAGTTGCCAGTGTACACCATTGATCTGTCAGTTATCAGTGAATCTTTTATATAGAAATAGACCGGTCTATACTTTTATTCTGTTAGTTAATGAATTGTCTCTGTAATAATATACCGGCCTATACCTTACTATTGTGATTTCTTAATAGATGGTCTTTAGGATAATTTACCGGCCTATATCTTTATTCTGATAGTTGTGAATGTTTAGTCTCTATAACAATTTACCGGCCTATATCTTTATTCTGATAGTTGTGAATGTTTAGTCTCTATAACAATTTACCGGCCTATACCGTTATTCATATAGTTGTGAATGTTTAGTCTCTATAACAATTTACCGGCCTATACCTTTATTCTGTTAGTTGTGAATGTTTAGTCTCTATAACAATTTACCGGCCTATATCTTTATTCTGATAGTTGTGAATGTTTAGTCTCTATAACAATTTACCGGCCTATACCGTTATTCATATAGTTGTGAATGTTTAGTCTCTATAACAATTTACCGGCCTATACCTTTATTCTGATAGTTGTGAATGTTTAGTCTCTATAACAATTTACCAGCCTATACCTTTATTCTGATAGTTGTGAATGTTTAGTCTCTATAACAATTTACCGGCCTATACCTTTATTCTGATAGTTGTGAATGTTTAGTCTCTATAACAATTTACCGGCCTATACCTTTATTCTGATAGTTGTGAATGTTTAGTCTCTATAACAATTTACCGGCCTATACCTTTATTCTGATAGTTGTGAATGTTTAGTCTCTATAACAATTTACCGGCCTATACCTTTATTCTGATAGTTGTGAATGTTTAGTCTCTATAACAATTTACCGGCCTATACCTTTATTCTGATAGTTGTGAATGTTTAGTCTCTATAACAATTTACCGGCCTATACCTTTATTCTGATAGTTGTGAATGTTTAGTCTCTATAACAATTTACCGGCCTATACCTTTATTCTGATAGTTGTGAATGTTTAGTCTCTATAACAATTTACCGGCCTATACCTTTATTCTGATAGTTGTGAATGTTTAGTCTCTATAACAATTTACCGGCCTATACCTTTATTCTGATAGTTGTGAATGTTTAGTCTCTATAACAATTTTCA
>NC_069503.1:14262236-14287172 GCF_027579735.1 Bombina bombina | reverse complement strand
TCTGATAGTTGTGAATGTTTAGTCTCTATAACAATTTCTGGCCTATACCTTTATTCTGATAGTTGTGAATGTTTAGTCTCTATAACAATTTCTGGCCTATACCTTTATTCTGATAGTTGTGAATGTTTAGTCTCTATAACAATTTACCGGCCTATACCTTTATTCTGATAGTTGTGAATGTATAGTCTCTATAACAATTTACCGGCCTATACCTTTATTCTGATAGTTGTGAATGTTTAGTCTCTATAACAATTTACTGGCCTATACCTTTATTCTGATAGTTGTGAATGTATAGTCTCTATAACAATTTACTGGCCTATACCTTTATTCTGATAGTTGTGAATGTTTAGTCTCTATAACAATTTACTGCCCTATACCTTTATTCTGATAGTTGTGAATGTATAGTCTCTATAACAATTTACCGGCCTATGCCTTTATTCTGATAGTTGTGAATGTTTAGTCTCTATAACAATTTACCGGCCTATACCTTTATTCTGATAGTTGTGAATGTTTAGTCTCTATAACAATTTACCGGCCTATACCTTTATTCTGATAGTTGTGAATGTTTTATCTCTATAACAATTTACCGGCCTATACCTTTATTCTGATAGTTGTGAATGTTTAGTCTCTATAACAATTTACCGGCCTATACCTTTATTCTGATAGTTGTGAATGTTTAGTCTCTATAACAATTTACTGGCTATACCTTTATTCTGATAGTTGTGAATGTATAGTCTCTATAACAATTTCCGGCCTATACCTTTATTCTGATAGTTGTGAATGTTTAGTCTCTATAACAATTTACCGGCCTATACCTTTATTCTGATAGTTGTGAATGTATAGTCTCTATAACAATTTACCGGCCTATACCTTTATTCTGATAGTTGTGGATGTATAGTCTCTATAACAATTTACCGGCCTATACCTTTATTCTGATAGTTGTGAATGTATAGTCTCTATAACAATTTACCGGCCTATACCTTTATTCTGATAGTTGTGAATGTTTAGTCTCTATAACAATTTACCGGCCTATACCTTTATTCTGATAGTTGTGAATGTTTAGTCTCTATAACAATTTACCGGCCTATACCTTTATTCTGATAGTTGTGAATAGATAGTCTCTATAACAATTTACCGGCCTATACCTTTATTCTGATAGTTGTGAATGTTTAGTCTCTATAACAATTTACCGGCCTATACCTTTATTCTGATAGTTGTGAATGTTTAGTCTCTATAACAATTTACCGGCCTATACCTTTATTCTGATAGTTGTGAATGTATAGTCTCTATAACAATTTACCGGCCTATACCTTTATTCTGATAGTTGTGAATGTTTAGTCTCTATAACAATATACCGGCCTATACCTTTATTCTGATAGTTGTGAATGTGTAAAGAATGTAAAAATAGACACCCCCAAAATAATATTCTAATAACATTTAAAGGCTCACTTAGTGAGGACACATTGACACTTTAAGCTAAACTCCTGTTTGTAGAGAGAGGACACATTTACCAGAGCACCTGCTGCACTGTAAGTGGGAAGGGAAACTTAGTTACTTGTTTCTGAGGGGAACCTTCTTTCAGTTACACACTTGTTCCCTCAGTGATGAGTGTTCTCCATTTTATTGCAGGTAAGGGAGATGATTCTTATAAGCATAACTGGGAATGTAATAGATTAAACTGGTCTAGCTAATGTTCCAGTGACAAGTGAAAGTAAATGCAGTGTGATTATAGGACATGTGGCATCTTCCTTAGTGCAGCTTTGGGGAAGGATGTTCTCAGCAAACAGCACATGTTGACTCTGCATTTGGATGTTAATCACAATAATTCTGTACTGTACCTGCACAGTTGTTATGCTTTATATTCTGTATTATTGTGTGCAGTTACACACTTGTTCCCTCAGTGATGAGTGTTCTCCATTTTATTGCAGTTCATATTAAAGCACCCTAATTTCACCCAACCCCGATCGCACTGTGGAGTTTATTTATCAGAAGTGCAACAAAATTGGCGCCCAACGTGGGGCTGGGTGAATATGTCACAGAAAAGACACAGAAGTGAATGCTGCATATAGAAATAGCAGTCTGTGAGTGAAAGAAACTTGGTGCAATCCCTGTAATAGTGTATGGTGAAGAAACACCCTGTCTGCTGAGGGGAATAGAAACAAGGAATTAGGCAAAGGAGGATATATATACTAAATTAACCCTGTTGATGCCAAAAGCTGCAAAAATGGATATGGAGAGGTTACAAGATGAAATCAGCAGATCTTTAACACAGATGACAGTCAGTGAACTGATTGAAACCTGCAAGGTTATTAAAGCGTCAGAAGAGAGTATGGCAAACGGCAAAAACCGCCGCCATTACATGATGATAATTAACGATATGATGGATGAACTGGTAGAGAGTGAGAGTGAAGAGGCTGTTATGCAATTTCTACAGACAACTAGGAAATTCATCTCTGAATTAGGGAAGAGAAAGGATGCTGAAGCAGTAAGTGATAGTGACAAAGACCCCCAACCGGAAAAACAACAGTTGGAATATTTAAAGTACCGCATTATGTAGGAAAAATTTCAGGAAACAACTAAGATCGTAGAGGATCAAATTAAAGAACTCAGCACTAAAAGTCAAGATTCAAGGGACAGTCATTTAAGAAAAGAACCTGTTTTAACAGCTAAGACACCTCATTATAGTAACTTACCGGAAGTTGCAATAAGAAAGGACTTTAAAATTGCTGGTCAGATAGGTGAGAAGGGACAGACAGACAAATTGTCCTATACTAACCTCATGCACCAGATTGACATGGGACTACAAAGAGGATACTCTGAAATAGAGATTGTGGAATCTGTAGTCAAGGCCATAAGTCCTGGTTTAAGTCTTAGAGGTATGTTGGAAATGAAGAATGAGCTGACTCTAGTGCAACTGAAAAGAATCCTGAAAAGTCACTACAAGGAAGAGAATGCGTCAGATTTGTACCAACAACTGATCAACATCTCACAAAATACCAAAGAAACACCTCAGAATTTTCTGTTTAGAGCAATTGAACTGAAAGATCATCTCTTGTTTGTTTCACAAGGAGAAGAATCAGATGAACACTTTGGAATGGAATTAATACAGAAGAAATTCTTAAGGTCTGTGGGTACTGGACTGTTAAGTGATCACATCAAGTTTCAGCTAAAGCAATATTTAGACGACCTCTCTGCTTCAGATGATTTGCTCATAGAGAAAATGAATGAAGCTGCCAATATGGAGATTGAAAGAGAGAGAAAGCAGAAGAAATCTCAAATCAGCAAACCAATGATGATGGAGTGTAAGTCTAGTCATCTACATTGTTCTCAGAAATCCGCTGACACCATGCCATTGATGCAGCCTCAAGTAAGTAACCAAAATACTCAGCAAATTCAGAATACTAAATTGGATCTTGAAAAGGTAATACTGCAAATGCAAAAAGAAATGCTACAAATGAAAACACTTTTGCAAAGTTCAGCAGCACAGCAGGAGCTTGTATTTAAAGGGCCAACAGCCACACAGAGACTAAGCAAAAGGGCTTGTGAATGTTGTGAGAACACAGGTCAGGGAACCACATGTAACCATTGTTTCAAATGTGGTCAATCGGGACATTTTGCAAAAGGATGCAGAGTGAGAAAACAGAAACCGTTAAAAGAGAGAGGGTTGCTGTCAAGGGACAGACAGTAACCTACAGCACACCTGTGTCCCAGAGTAATACACTGCCCTATATCAAAGAAGTATCAGATAAGAGTCCTCATATAGCAAGGAACACAGCAAAGGAAAGTTTAAAGATGAATACTTCACAAAGAGTACAAGACTGCATTGCTCAGCGTGCCCAGCAACCATGCAATTCTACTAATGGACTGCCACCAAAAATGAACGGTCTTACCACAAAACACCATAGTAAATTGTTAAATCTCATTGGGAAAAGATGTCTTGTGAATTGCGAAATGGACAACATTCCAGTTCAGGCTTTATGGGATACTGGCTCTCAAGTTAGCCTAATCAATGAGAGTTGGAGACAAAGATTCTTGCCACATACAGTGCTCAGATCATTGGAAGAATTGCTTGGACCAGGAGTTTTATGCGGAAAAGCAGCCAATGAGACTGAAATTCCCTTTTCTGGTTGGGTTGAAGTAACTTTCCAGCTAACATCAAGCAACAATGACAGAAAACCACTCTTAGTGCCACTGGTAGTATCAGACGACTGTAAAGTAGCAGAGCAACCAATTATTGGTTATAATGTAATTGAAGAAGTATTCAAAGCTACATGTGCAGAGGGAACAAAATCCATTCCTGGTTTGGTTGATGTACTAAGAACAGCACTGGCAGTATCAACAAGTAAGGCCAAAATTCTGGTTAAACTTCTACAAGCAAGATGTGTACAATCTTGTGATGCCAAAATAAAGACTGGTACAAAGAACCAAATAATTCCTGCAAATACTGTGACCAGCATCAGGTGTAATGGCCACACAGGACCTTCACTGCAAAATCAGACAGTTCTGTTTACACCTTGTGACACTCACCAGTTACCTGATGGACTACATGTATGTGAAACATTAGTAACCATTCGAAGGGGACAGTTCTCTAAACTAACAATTCCTGTTTGGAACACAACCAAGCACGACATTGTTTTACCTGGCCTAACTAAGCTTGGATGCATTGAGCCTATAAAGACATTGTACCCTGCACAGATGAAGCTGAAACCGTCGGTAGATGTCTCTATCCACTCAGTAAGTAAAGAAATTCATATATCTACGACAGGACCAGAGGATGAAATAGACAAATTAAACAAGGTCAGTTCTCTGGAGAGCCACACCAATAGAGAATTATGGGATCCAGAAGTGTCCGTAAAACATCTCACAAAGGAACAGCAGCAGATAATCAGAAATATGTTAAGGGACGAATGCAATGCTTTTGCAAAAGACGACTCTGATGTTGGATACATTCCTTCCTTACAGTTACAGATTCGCCTAAAAGACAACATACCTGTCAAGAGAACGTATATGTCTGTACCAAAACCACTGCACCAAGAAGTAAAGGAATACCTGCAAGATCTGCTAAATCGGGGCTGGATTGCAAAGTCGAAATCTTCATATTCTTCACCTATTGTGTGTGTGAGAAAGAAGGATGGTAGTTTAAGACTGTGCTGTGACTACAGAGAGTTAAACCAGAAGTCCATTCCTGACCGTCATCCAATTCCAAGGATTCAAGACATGCTTGATAGTTTAGGAGGAAGTTCATGGTTCTCCGTGCTAGATCAAGGTAAAGCATATCATCAAGGATTTGTGGAAGAATCGAGTCGACCATTAACTGCCTTTATTACACCTTGGGGTCTATATGAATGGATCCGAATACCATTTGGTCTTAGCTCAGCACCTGCAGAATTCCAGCGAAATATGGAATCATGTTTACTAGGATTAAGAGACGAGATTTGTCTACCTTACCTAGATGATAATCTAGTCCATAGCAAGTCATTCCTTGAACATGTAGAGCACGTACGGGTTGTCCTTCAACGTTATCAACAACATGGAGTTAAGCTAACAGCCAGAAAATGTGAACTTTTTAAAGACAAAGTGAGATTTCTTGGTAAAGTTGTGTCAAAAGATGGCCACTCCATGGATCCAGCAGAAATCGCACCTGTACTTGCATTGAGAGATAAAAGACCAAAGACTGTGGGAGAACTTAGGAAATTATTAGGATTTATCTCTTATTACCGTCCCTATATCCAAAACTTCTCCAGAATTGCAAAGCCACTTTATGAACTGCTATCAGCAGACTCTGTACCTGCTATGACTTCCATGCCTGATAGCAAGACAAGAAAGAAACAGAAATCTAGACCAAAGGTGAAAGGTCAGCTTCCCTCCCATCATTTAATCGGTTGGACTGATGACCATCAGGAAGTATTAAGCCAGTTAACTGAAGTTTTAACTCATCCTCCAGTTATGGGTTATCCAGACTATTTGACATCATTCATACTACACTGTGATGCCTCTCAAGAAGGACTGGGTGCTGTATTATATCAGGAACAGGATGGTAAACTAAAGGTAATTGCTTATGGATCTAGAACTCTAACACCTGCTGAGAAAAACTACCACATGCACTCAGGGAAGTTAGAATTTCTAGCAATGAAATGGGCAATCTGTGACAGATTTCGAGACTACCTATATTACTGTCCATCCTTTGAGGTATACACTGACAATAACCCACTAACTTATGTCCTTACAACAGCAAAGCTGAATGCCACGGGTCACAGATGGGTTGCTGAATTGGCAGATTTCAACTTTACCATTAAGTATCGTCCTGGAAAAAGAAATATGGATGCAGATGTACTTTCTCGTATGCCACTGAGTCCTGAGCAGTACATGCAACAATGTTCTGAAGAAATAGATCCCAAAGTCATCAGCAGCATCACCCAGGCTATTCAAGTAAACCAAGAGGAAAGAATGCCTTGGCTGTGTCCACTGACAATAGCCAATACAACTCCAATGACAGACAATGGTGAATTAAAAAGTGTAGCCGAAATTCCTAAAGGGACTATCAGAACAGCACAAAAGGAAGACCCTGCGATTGGAAAAGTATGGAAATATAAACAAGAGAACAAGTTTCCATCAAAACATGAGCGCCAAGGTGAGTCTTCTGATTTTTCTATACTCCTGAGACAATGGCATAAACTTTATCTTGACAATGAAGGAATTTTGAGAAGAAAAACACTATCAGGTTCTCAGTTAGTGTTGCCAAAGAAGTACCATCAATTAGTGTTTAAAGAATTACATGAAGAGATGGGACACTTAGGAGTTGAGAGGACTGTAAATCTAATCAGAGATAGATTCTTTTGGCCACATATGCAAAGGGACACCGAACATTACATCACTCAACAGTGTACCTATTTAAAGGATAAACACCCAAACAAGCCTACTAGAGCTCCTTTGAGTAATATTACCACAACATATCCTTTTGAAATGGTCTCCATTGACTTCCTTCATCTTGAGACATGTAAAGGTGGATATGAATATATCTTAGTGGTAATAGACCATTTTACAAGATTTGTTCAAGCATATGCAACCAGGAACAAGTCAGCAAGAACTGTTGCAGACAAAATATTTAATGATTTTGTCCTGAAATTTGGATTTCCTACCAGGATTCACCATGATATGGGTAGAGAATTTGAAAACAAACTGTTTTTGGCATTAGGCAAGCACTGCCACATCCAAAACTCTCATACAACTCCATACCACCCGGAAGGTAATGGACAAGTGGAAAGGTTCAATCGCACCCTTCTATCCATGCTTCGCACTTTGTCATCCGAATCAAAGAAAGATTGGAAAAATTCACTTGCAAAGGTAGTACATGCATATAATTGTACACAGAGTGAAGCTACAGGATATTCTCCTTTCTTCCTTCTTTTTGGAAGATCTCCAAGATTACCCATTGATAGCATGTTTGACACTCCAGTAACTGAAAAATATCATACCTCTTCTGAATATGTGAACACCTGGACAAAAAGAATGAATGAGGCCTACAAAGTTGCTTCAGAAACAGCTACTAAAAGTGCAGAAAGAGGTAAAGCACACTATGACAAGAAGATTTATGGAGCTGAACTAATACCCGGTAGTAGAGTACTTGTAAGAAACCTCACAGAAAGAGGAGGTCCTGGAAAATTAAGATCCTACTGGGAAGATACTGTCTATGTTGTTCTTAAAAGGAAATGTAAAGACAGCCCAGTTTATGAAGTTAAGCCAGAAACTGGAAAAGGAAAAATCAAAGTTCTGCATCGCAATTTGTTGTTGCCATGTGATTATCTACCTGTAGATCCAGGTCACAAAACAAAAGACAGACCTACTGCAAGAAACCAAGAAAACCGTAAGAATACTGCAATACAATCTGCACAAAACTTCAGTGAGTCAGAGACGGAACAGGAACATTGGAAAGCTTTCATTCCTATATCTCAAAGTGATCACAGAGATGGAAACACAACAGATCTGAATCCAGAAGCTCATGAGTTCTACCCACATCAGTTAGGGACCAATGAAAATCTTACAGAGATTGTTACAGAAGAAAATTCTTCTGAAGATGAGAGATCTGAGAATCCATCAGGACACATGGAAGAGGAAATGTCATCACCTGAAAACTCAACAGAGATAGTTGAAAGTGTGAGCGATGAGAATGAGGACTTTTCAGATACCATTCCTCTAAAAAGACTAAAATCCAGCAGAGAAAGGAGACAACCAAAGACTTTGACTTATGATACTTTAGGTCAACCCAGCATAGTTTCCAGAGATCCAACAGTACAAGCCATACAGTGTAGAAATGTTTTACCTGTCTACCCTGATTGGTATCTAGATCCAGATTGTTTTGATGTAGATTCTAAACATTGGTAAATCTGTCAGGTTTAATGTTCTAATGTTTGCATATAAAATTATGCTGCAGTTATTCATGCATAGAGCAAATGTTCAAGATGTACAAATGGTAAAGCAAAAGCAGTAATTTTGAGATGATGGAACTAGATAAGATGGGAAAAGTTCGCCCAAAGGTATTGGTTGAAATTATAAACTGACATGGTGAATGTGTATCTAGTCTTCCACCATGCTGGGTCAAGTAAAGGGACAGAGTAAGAGTGTGTACTCTAGGTTACCACCATCTTTAGTCTGACTACAGTAACTTACACAAGTGAGGAAAGGGGTTTACCAAATAACTTGCTGTACGAGCAAGAATACCTCACCAGGAACTATAGCGCGCAATAGGCCTAGTGAGAAATTGTGACTTTGTGAATATGGGAGTACCTGTCACAGAGAGGATGTTTCCTCTGGTAAAACGTACTCCTGACTACCCAACGGTGTTGTCAGACAACAAGCACATATTGTTTTACCATACAGAGTTAGCATATGTCGAGGACGACATAAAAGTTTGTGGGGGAGAGTGTAAAGAATGTAAAAATAGACACCCCCAAAATAATATTCTAATAACATTTAAAGGCTCACTTAGTGAGGACACATTGACACTTTAAGCTAAACTCCTGTTTGTAGAGAGAGGACACATTTACCAGAGCACCTGCTGCACTGTAAGTGGGAAGGGAAACTTAGTTACTTGTTTCTGAGGGGAACCTTCTTTCAGTTACACACTTGTTCCCTCAGTGATGAGTGTTCTCCATTTTATTGCAGGTAAGGGAGATGATTCTTATAAGCATAACTGGGAATGTAATAGATTAAACTGGTCTAGCTAATGTTCCAGTGACAAGTGAAAGTAAATGCAGTGTGATTATAGGACATGTGGCATCTTCCTTAGTGCAGCTTTGGGGAAGGATGTTCTCAGCAAACAGCACATGTTGACTCTGCATTTGGATGTTAATCACAATAATTCTGTACTGTACCTGCACAGTTGTTATGTTTTATATACTGTATTATTGTGTGCAGTTACACACTTGTTCCCTCAGTGATGAGTGTTCTCCATTTTATTGCAGTTCATATTAAAGCACCCTAATTTCACCCAACCCCGATCGCACTGTGGAGTTTATTTATCAGAAGTGCAACAATGTTTAGTCTCTATAAC
Source organism: Bombina bombina (assembly GCF_027579735.1). Classification (NCBI taxonomy): domain Eukaryota; kingdom Metazoa; phylum Chordata; class Amphibia; order Anura; family Bombinatoridae; genus Bombina; species Bombina bombina. The sequence continues at coordinate 14,277,622 of NC_069503.1, read as the reverse complement.
AATTTACCGGCCTATACCTTTATTCTGATAGTTGTGAATGTTTAGTCTCTATAACAATTTACCGGCCTATACCTTTATTCTGATAGTTGTGAATGTTTAGTCTCTATAACAATTTACTGGCTATACCTTTATTCTGATAGTTGTGAATGTTTAGTCTCTATAACAATTTAACGGCCTATACCTTTATTCTGTTAGTTGTGAATGTTTAGTCTCTATAACAATTTACTGGCCTATACCTTTATTCTGATAGTTGTGAATGTTTTATCTCTATAACAATTTACCGGCCTATACCTTTATTCTGATAGTTGTGGATGTATAGTCTCTATAACAATTTACCAGCCTATACCTTTATTCTGATAGTTGTGAATGTTTAGTCTCTATAACAATTTACCGGCCTATACCTTTATTCTGATAGTTGTGAATGTTTAGTCTCTATAACAATTTACCGGCCTATACCTTTATTCTGATAGTTGTGAATGTTTAGTCTCTATAACAATTTACTGCCCTATACCTTTATTCTGATAGTTGTGAATGTTTAGTCTCTATAACAATTTACCGGCCTATACCTTTATTCTGATAGTTGTGAATGTTTAGTCTCTATAACAATTTACCGGCCTATACCTTTATTCTGATAGTTGTGAATGTATAGTCTCTATAACAATTTACCGGCCTATACCTTTATTCTGATAGTTGTGAATGTATAGTCTCTATAACAATTTACCGGCCTATACCTTTATTCTGATAGTTGTGGATGTATAGTCTCTATAACAATTTACTGGCCTATACCTTTATTCTGATAGTTGTGAATGTTTAGTCTCTATAACAATTTACCGGCCTATACCTTTATTCTGATAGTTGTGAATGTTTAGTCTCTATAACAATTTACCGGCCTATACCTTTATTCTGATAGTTGTGAATGTTTAGTCTCTGTAACAATTTACCGGCCTATACCTTTATTCTGATAGTTGTGAATGTATAGTCTCTATAACAATTTACCGGCCTATACCGTTATTCTGATAGTTGTGAATGTTTAGTCTCTATAACAATTTACCGGCCTATACCTTTATTCTGATAGTTGTGAATGTTTAGTCTCTATAACAATTTACCGGCCTATACCTTTATTCTGATAGTTGTGAATGTATAGTCTCTATAACAATTTACCGGCCTATACCTTTATTCTGATAGCTGTGAATGTTTAGTCTCTATAACAATTTACCGGCCTATACCTTTATTCTGATAGCTGTGAATGTATAGTCTCTATAACAATTTACCGGCCTATACCTTTATTCTGTTAGTTGTGAATGTATAGTCTCTATAACAATTTACCGGCCTATACCTTTATTCTGATAGTTGTGAATGTTTAGTCTCTATAACAATTTACCGGCCTATACCTTTATTCTGATAGTTGTGAATAGATAGTCTCTATAACAATTTACCGGCCTATACCTTTATTCTGATAGTTGTGAATGTTTAGTTTCTATAACAATTTACCGGCCTATACCTTTATTCTGATAGTTGTGAATGTATAGTCTCTATAACAATTTACTGGCCTATACCTTTATTCTGTTAGTTGTGAATGTATAGTCTCTATAACAATTTACTGGCCTATACCTTTATTCTGATAGTTGTGAATGTATAGTCTCTATAACAATTTACCGGCCTATACCTTTATTCTGATAGTTGTGAATGTTTAGTCTCTATAACAATTTACCGGCCTATACCTTTATTCTGATAGTTGTGAATGTTTAGTTTCTATAACAATTTACCGGCCTATACCTTTATTCTGATAGTTGTGAATAGATAGTCTCTATAACAATTTACCGGCCTATACCTTTATTCTGATAGTTGTGAATGTTTAGTCTCTATAACAATTTACCGGCCTATACCTTTATTCTGATAGTTGTGAATGTTTAGTCTCTATAACAATTTACCGGCCTATACCTTTATTCTGATAGTTGTGAATGTTTAGTCTCTATAACAATTTACCGGCCTATACCTTTATTCTGATAGTTGTGAATGTTTAGTCTCTATAACAATTTACTGGCCTATACCTTTATTCTGATAGTTGTGAATGTATAGTCTCTATAACAATTTACCGGCCTATACCTTTATTCTGATAGTTGTGAATGTTTAGTCTCTATAACAATTTACCGGCCTATACCTTTATTCTGATAGTTGTGAATGTTTAGTCTCTATAACAATTTACCGGCCTATACATTTATTCTGATAGTTGTGAATGTATAGTCTCTATAACAATTTACCGGCCTATACATTTATTCTGATAGTTGTGAATGTTTAGTCTCTATAACAATTTACTGCCTATACCTTTATTCTGATAGTTGTGAATGTTTAGTCTCTATAACAATTTACTGGCCTATACCTTTATTCTGATAGTTGTGAATGTATAGTCTCTATAACAATTTACCGGCCTATACCTTTATTCTGATAGTTGTGAATGTATAGTCTCTATAACAATTTACCGGCCTATACCTTTATTCTGATAGTTGTGAATGTTTAGTCTTCTCTATAACAATTTACCGGCCTATACCTTTATTCTGATAGTTGTGAATGTTTAGTCTCTATAACAATTTACTGGCTATACCTTTATTCTGATAGTTGTGAATGTATAGTCTCTATAACAATTTACCGGCCTATACCTTTATTCTGATAGTTGTGAATGTATAGTCTCTATAACAATTTACTGGCCTATACCTTTATTCTGATAGTTGTGAATGTATAGTCTCTATAACAATTTACTGGCCTATACCTTTATTCTGATAGTTGTGAATGTTTAGTCTCTATAACAATTTACCGGCCTATACCTTTATTCTGATAGTTGTGAATGTTTAGTCTCTATAACAATTTACCGGCCTATACCTTTATTCTGATAGTTGTGAATAGATAGTCTCTATAACAATTTACCGGCCTATACCTTTATTCTGATAGTTGTGAATGTATAGTCTCTATAACAATTTACTGGCCTATACCTTTATTCTGATAGTTGTGAATGTTTAGTCTCTATAACAATTTACCAGCCTATACCTTTATTCTGATAGTTGTGAATGTTTAGTCTCTATAACAATTTACCGGCCTATACCTTTATTCTGATAGTTGTGAATGTTTAGTCTCTATAACAATTTACCGGCCTATACCTTTATTCTGATAGTTGTGAATGTTTAGTCTCTATAACAATTTACCGGCCTATACCTTTATTCTGATAGTTGTGAATGTTTAGTCTCTATAACAATTTACCGGCCTATACCTTTATTCTGATAGTTGTGAATGTTTAGTCTCTATAACAATTTACCGGCCTATACCTTTATTCTGATAGTTGTGAATGTTTAGTCTCTATAACAATTTACCGGCCTATACCTTTATTCTGATAGTTGTGAATAGATAGTCTCTATAACAATTTACCGGCCTATACCTTTATTCTGATAGTTGTGAATGTATAGTCTCTATAACAATTTACCGGCCTATACCTTTATTCTGATAGTTGTGAATGTTTAGTCTCTATAACAATTTACTGGCCTATACCTTAATTCTGATAGTTGTGAATAGATAGTCTCTATAACAATTTACTGGCCTATACCTTTATTCTGATAGTTGTGAATGTATAGTCTCTATAACAATTTACTGGCCTATACCTTTATTCTGATAGTTGTGAATGTATAGTCTCTATAACAATTTACCGGCCTATACCTTTATTCTGATAGTTGTGAATGTATAGTCTCTATAACAATTTACCGGCCTATACCTTTATTCTGTTAGTTGTGAATGTTTAGTCTCTATAACAATTTACTGGCCTATACCTTTATTCTGATAGTTGTGAATGTATAGTCTCTATAACAATTTACCGGCCTATACCTTTATTCTGATAGTTGTGGATGTATAGTCTCTATAACAATTTACCGGCCTATACCTTTATTCTGATAGTTGTGAATAGATAGTCTCTATAACAATTTACCGGCCTATACCTTTATTCTGATAGTTGTGAATGTTTAGTCTCTATAACAATTTACTGGCTATACCTTTATTCTGATAGTTGTGAATGTATAGTCTCTATAACAATTTACCGGCCTATACCTTTATTCTGTTAGTTGTGAATGTTTAGTCTCTATAACAATTTACCGGCCTATACCTTTATTCTGATAGTTGTGAATGTATAGTCTCTATAACAATTTACTGGCCTATACCTTTATTCTGATAGTTGTGAATGTATAGTCTCTATAACAATTTACTGGCCTATACCTTTATTCTGATAGTTGTGAATGTTTAGTCTCTATAACAATTTACCGGCCTATACCTTTATTCTGATAGTTGTGAATGTTTAGTCTCTATAACAATTTACCGGCCTATACCTTTATTCTGATAGTTGTGAATGTTTAGTCTCTATAACAATTTACCGGCCTATACCTTTATTCTGATAGTTGTGAATGTTTAGTCTCTATAACAATTTACTGGCCTATACCTTTATTCTGATAGTTGTGAATGTTTAGTCTCTATAACAATTTACCGGACTATACCTTTATTCTGATAGTTGTGAATGTTTAGTCTCTATAACAATTTGCCGGCCTATACCTTTATTCTGATAGTTGTGAATGTTTAGTCTCTATAACAATTTACCGGCCTATACCTTTATTCTGATAGTTGTGAATGTTTAGTCTCTATAACAATTTGCCGGCCTATACCTTTATTCTGATAGTTGTGAATGTTTAGTCTCTATAACAATTTGCCGGCCTATACCTTTATTCTGATAGATGTGAATGTTTAGTCTCTATAACAATTTACTGGCCTATACCTTTATTCTGATAGTTGTGAATGTTTAGTCTCTATAACAATTTACCGGCCTATACCTTTATTCTGATAGTTGTGAATGTATAGTCTTATAACAATTTACCGGCCTATACCTTTATTCTGATAGTTGTGAATGTATAGTCTTATAACAATTTACCGGCCTATACCTTTATTCTGATAGTTGTGAATAGATAGTCTCTATAACAATTTACCGGCCTATACCTTTATTCTGATAGTTGTGAATGTTTAGTCTCTATAACAATTTACTGGCTATACCTTTATTCTGATAGTTGTGAATGTATAGTCTCTATAACAATTTACCGGCCTATACCTTTATTCTGATAGTTGTGAATGTTTAGTCTCTATAACAATTTACCGGCCTATACCTTTATTCTGATAGTTGTGAATGTATAGTCTCTATAACAATTTCCGGCCTATACCTTTATTCTGATAGTTGTGAATGTTTAGTCTCTATAACAATTTACCGGCCTATACCTTTATTCTGATAGTTGTGAATGTTTAGTCTCTATAACAATTTACCGGCCTATACCTTTATTCTGATAGTTGTGAATGTTTAGTCTCTATAACAATTTACCGGCCTATACCTTTATTCTGATAGTTGTGAATGTTTAGTCTCTATAACAATTTACCGGCCTATACCTTTATTCTGATAGTTGTGAATGTTTAGTCTCTATAATGATTTACCGGCCTATACCTTTATTCTGATAGTTGTGAATGTTTAGTCTCTATAACAATTTACCGGCCTATACCTTTATTCTGATAGTTGTGAATGTTTAGTCTCTATAACAATTTACTGCCTATACCTTTATTCTGATAGTTGTGAATGTTTAGTCTCTATAACAATTTACCGGCCTATACCTTTATTCTGATAGTTGTGAATGTTTAGTCTCTATAACAATTTACCGGCCTATACCTTTATTCTGATAGTTGTGAATGTATAGTCTCTATAACAATTTCCGGCCTATACCTTTATTCTGATAGTTGTGAATGTATAGTCTCTATAACAATTTACCGGCCTATACCTTTATTCTGATAGTTGTGAATGTTTAGTCTCTATAACAATTTACCGGCCTATACCTTTATTCTGATAGTTGTGAATGTTTAGTCTCTATAACAATTTACTGGCCTATATCTTTATTCTGATAGTTGTGAATGTATAGTCTCTATAACAATTTACCGGCCTATACCTTTATTCTGATAGTTGTGAATGTTTAGTCTCTATAACAATTTACCGGCCTATACCTTTATTCTGATAGTTGTGAATGTTTAGTCTCTATAACAATTTACTGGCCTATATCTTTATTCTGATAGTTGTGAATGTATAGTCTCTATAACAATTTACCGGCCTATACCTTTATTCTGATAGATGTGAATGTTTAGTCTCTATAACAATTTACCGGCCTATACCTTTATTCTGATAGATGTGAATGTTTAGTCTCTATAACAATTTACCGGCCTATACCTTTATTCTGATAGTTGTGAATGTTTAGTCTCTATAACAATTTACTGGCCTATACCTTTATTCTGATAGTTGTGAATGTTTAGTCTCTATAACAATTTACCGGCCTATACCTTTATTCTGATAGTTGTGAATGTTTAGTCTCTATAACAATTTACCGGCCTATACCTTTATTCTGATAGTTGTGAATGTTTAGTCTCTATAACAATTTACCGGCCTATACCTTTATTCTGATAGTTGTGAATGTTTAGTCTCTATAACAATTTACCGGCCTATACCTTTATTCTGATAGTTGTGAATGTTTAGTCTCTATAACAATTTACCGGCCTATACCTTTATTCTGATAGTTGTGAATGTTTTATCTCTATAACAATTTACCGGCCTATACCTTTATTCTGATAGTTGTGAATGTTTAGTCTCTATAACAATTTACTGGCCTATACCTTTATTCTGATAGTTGTGAATGTTTAGTCTCTATAACAATTTACCGGCCTATACCTTTATTCTGATAGTTGTGAATGTTTAGTCTCTATAACAATTTACCGGCCTATACCTTTATTCTGTTAGTTGTGAATGTTTAGTCTCTATAACAATTTACTGGCCTATACCTTTATTCTGATAGTTGTGAATAGATAGTCTCTATAACAATTTACCGGCCTATACCTTTATTCTGATAGTTGTGAATGTTTAGTCTCTATAACAATTTACTGGCCTATACCTTTATTCTGATAGTTGTGAATAGATAGTCTCTATAACAATTTACCGGCCTATACCTTTATTCTGATAGTTGTGAATGTTTAGTCTCTATAACAATTTACCGGCCTATACCTTTATTCTGATAGCTGTGAATGTTTAGTCTCTATAACAATTTACCGGCCTATACCTTTATTCTGATAGTTGTGAATGTTTAGTCTCTATAACAATTTACCGGCCTATACCTTTATTCTGATAGTTGTGAATGTTTAGTCTCTATAACAATTTACCGGCCTATACCTTTATTCTGATAGTTGTGAATGTATAGTCTCTATAACAATTTACCGGCCTATACCTTTATTCTGATAGTTGTGAATGTTTAGTCTCTATAACAATTTACCGGCCTATACCTTTATTCTGATAGTTGTGAATGTATAGTCTCTATAACAATTTACCGGCCTATACCTTTATTCTGATAGTTGTGAATGTTTAGTCTCTATAACAATTTACCGGCCTATACCTTTATTCTGATAGTTGTGAATGTTTAGTCTCTATAACAATTTACCGGCCTATACCTTTATTCTGATAGTTGTGAATGTTTAGTCTCTATAACAATTTACCGGCCTATACCTTTATTCTGATAGTTGTGAATGTTTAGTCTCTATAACAATTTACTGGCCTATACCTTTATTCTGATAGTTGTGAATGTTTAGTCTCTATAACAATTTACTGGCCTATACCTTTATTCTGATAGTTGTGAATGTATAGTCTCTATAACAATTTACCGGCCTATACCTTTATTCTGATAGTTGTGAATGTTTAGTCTCTATAACAATTTACTGGCCTATACCTTTATTCTGATAGTTGTGAATGTTTAGTCTCTATAACAATTTACCGGCCTATACCTTTATTCTGATAGTTGTGAATGTTTAGTCTCTATAACAATTTACCGGCCTATACCTTTATTCTGATAGTTGTGAATGTTTAGTCTCTATAACAATTTACCGGCCTATACCTTTAAGGGCTGACCTGTTACTCACACAGGTTTGTATCTTGGAAATAACATTAATGGTTTTCTATAGGGGTTTACCGGCCTATACCTTGGGTAATTCTCTAGCAAATAACACGGTTGGTTTAGGACTTTATACGGATATCAATCTGAGTTGGAGCGTGCGAGTTACAAGTCTAAATTTAACTTAGGAGATAGAGATTTTGTACTTGCAAATAGGTTGTGCAAACTAATTTTCTAAGGAGGTTACCGGCCTATTACCAAGTAAGTTATAATTAATGTAGTACCATTGCTGCCAGTTAACTTTTGATACCAGTAAAACGTTACCGCTATATACAGGTTACCAATTAATACCAGTGAATAATTATCTAAATGTTGCTGCTTGTTGTCTTTAGTAAAATGCATATAGATACTGAGGTTCAGGGGATGGCAGTGTGCCTCAATGGTATTAACTTGTAAGATAACCCCTACACCACCATTAATCTCAAACAGCTGACGTGCTAAAATTTACAAAACAACACCTTCCCCTAATATTATCAAGTTACAACACAATCTAATGACATTCAAAAGACTCTCAGCAATTGTCATAGGCTTCCTATATCTTAGAAAATCTGATTGTCCCCAGAATATACCGAACGGCATTTCAGATATTATTTAAATGGAGAATTTAAAGTACAACACTGACACCTAGTGGAGCAATAAATTTAACACATAGCATTGATATTATTACACAACAACTACAACTATTATTACAACTGGCTCAGGTAAAATTGGAGCCAAACATCCACTACCAGTCCCATAGTGTTTGGAGTACACAATAACAAGCTCAAGATATTTATATAATGAATTTAATCCTCTGCAATATCAGGCAATGCCTCTTTACTATAACAAGCACAGTAGCTAAAATCAGTCACTATTGATTAGCTGACAAATTGCGGTTAACTTGGTATAATAGAATCTGTAGGTCATATCTAGGTTGGTGACATCCTCCCAGATATAGTGCTTAACTCAATGGGAACACAGGGTGAATGGTAGTTAAACTCATTTCGCTCAAACCCCAATATTACATTAGAAAATTAGTATCCAAGTAACCTAAGAACCTACACTAACTTAATATCCACTGAGACCTTAGGAAAACCAGTGAATTGTTATAAAAGAAACATTAAACTATAGATGAATTTATCACTATAGTTCTGAAATCACATGTTACAAGCTTAGTCCTATTGAGCATTTACCTAATACTGAAAATAATCTCTACAGCAGACGATAATTTTAAAAGTTTTTGTCTTTGTGTGTTTGTAATATATTTTAATAATTTTGAATAAAAGTTAAATTTTAATATTCTAGCTCTAAAACTCCACTTAGGAGTCTCATCAAAGTCAATATCCACCCAAAAATTGTTTATCACAGGAATGTGAGTGCTGATTAGATGTACATTTTTTGTCAGTACAATACTGATTTGTCCTAGGTTCAAATTAAAGTACATAGCACCCCACCTTTCTCTTTATTAAATAAACCAGCGATAATATTTAGCTGGCGTATTCAGAGAAAATAAAATTCCTGTATCACAATAATAGTAGTGCCTTAGTACACCCTTCTTTCTCGTTGTTAAGAACTATTTAATAGCTACCTAGTTAAAATAATTACAAAATTACCTGTAAAATAAATCCTAACCTAAGTTACAATTAAACCTAACACTATACTATCATTAAATTAATTAAATAAAATATCTACAATTACATACAATTAAACCTAACACTACACTATCAATACATTAATTAAATACAATATCTACAAATAACTACAATGAAATAAACTAACTAAAGTACAAAAAATAAAAAAGAACTAAGTTACAAAAAATAAAAAAATACTTACAAACATAAGAAAAATATTACAACAATTTTAAACTAATTACACCTACTCTAAGCCCCCTAATAAAATAACAAAGACCCCCAAAATAAAAAATGCCCTACCCTATTCTAAATTACTAAAGTTCAAAGCTCTTTTACCTTACCAGCCCTGAACAGGGCCCTTTGCGGGGCATGCCCCAAGAAGTTCAGCTCTTTTGCCTGTAAAAAAAAACATACAATACCCCCCCCCCAACATTACAACCCACCACCCACATACCCCTAATCTAACCCAAACCCCCCTTAAATAAACCTAACACTAAGCCCCTGAAGATCATCCTACCTTGTCTTCACCTCACCAGGTATCACCGATCCGTCCTGGCTCCAAAATCTTCATCCAACCCAAGCGGGGGCTAGACATCCATCATCCAGTGGCTGAAGAGGTCCAGAAGAGGCTCCAAAGTCTTCATCCTATCCGGGAAGAAGAGTAGATCCGGACCGGCAACCATCATCTTCCAAGCGGCATCTTCTATCTTCATCCGATGAGGACCGGCTCCATCCTGAAGACCTCCGACGCGGACCCATCTTCATCCGGCGACGTCCAACTGAAGAATGAAGGTTCCTTTAAGGGACGTCATCCAAGATGGCGTCCCTCGAATTCCGATTGGCTGATAGGATTCTATCAGCCAATCGGAATTAAGGTAGGAATATTCTGATTGGCTTATGGAATCAGCCAATCAGAATCAAGTTCAATCCGATTGGCTGATCCAATCAGCCAATCAGATTGAGCTCGCATTCTATTGGCTGATCGGAACAGCCAATAGAATGCAAGCTCAATCTGATTGGCTGATTGGATCAGCCAATCGGATTGAACTTGATTCTGATTGGCTGATTCCATCAGCCAATCAGAATATTCCTACTTTAATTCCGATTGTCTGATAGAATCCTATCAGCCAATCGGAATTCGAGGGACGCCATCTTGGATGACGTCCCTTAAAGGAACCTTCATTCTTCAGTTGGACGTCGCCGGATGAAGATGAGTCCGCGTCGGAGGTCTTCAGGATGGAGCCTTTCCTCATCGGATGAAGATAGAAGATGCCGCTTGGAAGATGATGGTTGCCGGTCCGGATCTACTCTTCTTCCCGGATAGGATGAAGACTTTGGAGCCTCTTCTGGACCTCTTCAGCCACTGGATGATGGATGTCTAGCCCCCGCTTGGGTTGGATGAAGATTTTGGAGCCAGGACGGATCGGTGATACCTGGTGAGGTGAAGACAAGGTAGGATGATCTTCAGGGGCTTAGTGTTAGGTTTATTTAAGGGGGGTTTGGGTTAGATTAGGGGTATGTGGGTGGTGGGTTGTAATGTTGGGGGGGGTATTGTATGTTTTTTTTTACAGGCAAAAGAGCTGAACTTCTTGGGGCATGCCCCGCAAAGGGCCCTGTTCAGGGCTGGTAAGGTAAAAGAGCTTTGAACTTTAGTAATTTAGAATAGGGTAGGGCATTTTTTATTTTGGGGGTCTTTGTTATTTTATTAGGGGGCTTAGAGTAGGTGTAATTAGTTTAAAATTGTTGTAATATTTTTCTTATGTTTGTAAGTATTTTTTTATTTTTTGTAACTTAGTTCTTTTTTATTTTTTGTACTTTAGTTAGTTTATTTCATTGTAGTTATTTGTAGATATTGTATTTAATTAATGTATTGATAGTGTAGTGTTAGGTTTAATTGTATGTAATTGTAGATATTTTATATAATTAATTTAATGATATTATAGTGTTAGGTTTAATTGTAACTTAGGTTAGGATTTATTTTACAGGTAATTTTGTAATTATTTTAACTAGGTAGCTATTAAATAGTTATTAACTATTTAATAGCTATTGTACCTGGTTAAAATAATTACAAAGTTGCCTGTAAAATAAATATTAATCCTAAAATAGCTACAATATAATTATAATTTATATTGTAGCTATATTAGGGTTTATTTTACAGGTAAGTATTTAGCTTTAAATAGGAATAATTTATTTAAGAAGAGTTAATTAATTTCGTTAGATTTAAATTATATTTAACTTAGGGGGGTGTTAGTGTTAGGGTTAGACTTAGCTTTAGGGGTTAATCCATTTATTAGAATAGCGGTGAGCTCCGGTCGTCAGATTAGGGGTTAATAATTGAAGTTAGGTGTCGGCGATGTTAGGGAGGGCAGATTAGGGGTTAATTCTATTTATTATAGGGTTAGTGAGGCGGATTAGGGGTTAATAACTTTATTATAGTAGCGGTGCGGTCCGCTCGGCAGATTAGGGGTTAATAAGTGTAGGCAGGTAGAGGCGACGTTGAGGGGGGCAGATTAGGGGTTAATAAATATAATATAGGGGTCGGCGGTGTTAGGGGCAGCAGATTAGGGGTACATAGCTATAATGTAGGTGGCGGCTCTTTGCGGTCGGCAGATTAGGGGTTAATAAGTGTAGGCGATGTTGTGGGGGGCAGATTAGGGGTTAATAAATATAATACAGGGGTCGGCGGTGTTAGGGGCAGCAGATTAGGGGTACATAAGTATAACGTAGGTGGCGGTCGGCAGATTAGGGGTTAAAAAAATGTAATCGAGTGGCGGTGATGTGGGGGGACCTCGGTTTAGGGGTACATAGGTAGTTTATGGGTGTTAGTGTACTTTAGAGTACAGTAGTTAAGAGCTTTATGAACCGGCGTTAGCCCAGAAAGCTCTTAACTACTGACTTTTTCCTGCGGCTGGAGTTTTGTCGTTAGATGTCTAACGCTCACTTCAGACACGACTCTAAATACCGGAGTTAGGAAGATCCCATTGAAAAGATAGGATACGCAATTTACGTAAGGGGATCTGCGGTATGGAAAAGTCGCGGCTGAAAAGTGAGCGTTAGACCCTATTTTGAGTGACTCCAAATACCTGAGTTAGCCTAAAACCAGCGTTAGGAGCCTCTAACGCTGGTTTTCACGGCTACCGCCAAACTCCAAATCTAGGCCTAAGTCTTGCAATAAAAAATCACAATAAATTCATGGATCCATGAGAAATTAAAACATAGAAAATACAATTGAGTGAGCTAGCTTTACGAATCGTTGAATAAAATTGGTGTACGCTATATTCAAGGTTGCATAAGTGATGTCAGAGTGTATATGCTGGTGTGTGGATCTCTGTCTGATGGTTAATTCTAATATGTGAGTTGACTCCTGGTGGGTAATGTAGGTGCAATAAAAAGTGGTGCGAATTATATCTGCAAATACAACTGTAAAATAGAACTTAAAAATAATACAAAATTGTACACAAATTCCAAAACGTGTATGTCCTATATCTAGGACCTCAAGAACAAAGGTGAAGTGAGGGGACGTGACGTGTTATAAAAGGTGGGTGTCAACCCAAAGGACTTCCCACACTAGCGCTAGTGTTACAAAAATGCAAAAAATTGCAGAAAAAATATATTTGTAGAAAAAATATAGACTCTTAGAGGATAGTTGTAATGTCCTCCAAATGTGGTGATGGTGTGGTGGTGAATAGGTGGGGGATCAGTTCCAATACAATAAGTTCCAATAAAATAATCCAATAAAAAGGCAATTCCAAAATATGCTGATAACAAAAACAATCCAATCGAAAATGTGAAGGTGTGAGTTCCAATTAGTAAAACAAAATAAGGAAAATACACAAAAATTGGTGAAAAAATTCCAAAAATTATTGTGAAAAAATTCCAAAAATAAATGTGTAGATGAGAAAAATTGCAGTAAAATTAACAATAAAAATATATAAAAATATATAAAATATAAAATAAAACAAGGTTAAATCGATGCCAAAGTCCAGAGGTGGTGATTACCAACACCTCTGATTTTAGTTAAAAAACTCTCTGTGATATGTCCAAGTTTGCATGTGCAAAGGATACACAAACAAAAAATACCAATATTACAATGCAAATAAATGATGAAATACCTGAAAAAGAAAGAAAAAAACAATAGTGCAACACTGTATATAAAAGACAATAGTGGTATAAGTAACAAGCTCACCAGTATGTCAACGTGTTTCGGCCACGAATTGGCCTTTATCAAGACTATACTGAGTTTGTTAGTCTGGGAGCTTTTAAAGCCTGAATCAGAAATTGATTGTGTGAAATTTGGCGCCAAACATTGAAAGGGACTTCCCCTTCCTGTTTGCCTCAAAGCATCTCTGGGAAATGTACTGATGTTGTTTGATTTTTGATTGTCAATGCAATATTCAGTCCTAGTATGTTACTATTGGTCCTCTGGTATAATAAAAGACTGGAAACTATCGTGTGTGCTTTATTTTTATGTCCGGTTCTAATAGAGACATGTGATCGTTATAACTTGCCACTGTGATGAATGCCGTTGTTGCCCTCATATGTTCTGTTGATTATTCTAAAGTTTTCAATTTTTCTTTTTCTTTCTCAAGAGGAGAAGTTTAATCTAGCCTTTAATTCACGATAATTGTGTTTGTTGTTATCGATCAGGGTATTTTGGACCGGAAGTGGCGGCTTCCGTATTGCTTTCTGGTCTATGTAGTTTTTAGTGAACTTCCGGTCTAAACTGTTATAGCGGCTTTCTCGTGTGACTGACACATGTTTTAGGGGATAGATAGATTACTCTTCTATGCCTTCAGTAGACTCTTATATTTTTAACTCTATGTTTTCTCAATCCTCTTTATGGTTCATTAGTCGAATGGTTTCTTATATTTTTGTTAAATATGTAAAGATTTATTACATTCGTAATGGACTTGCGGAATTTTTCAACTTTATGTGTACTTTTAAAAACTCCATTAGATCATTGTCATTAATCTAAAAATATAAAAATGACATTGTGTAAATGAGAGATTATATATCTCTATGTATCTTTAATGGTTTCAGATATATATCACATATGGCCAGTGTGGGTTTGATGTGCCTTTCTTATGACTAAGTTATGAATGGTGATTCATATGTCTAATGATCTTTAAACTATTAAAGGCATAGGAAATTGGCGGATAGGTTTGCTCCGGTCTATATAGGCAAGCTTAAATTGGCCCTGTTATTGATACTTATATTTTCTATCTCAAATCTAAAGTGTTCTTTGTTGGTAGTTTTAAAATGAGACGAACCTTGGTGTTTATTTATAATGTAATGATTTCCATATTCGATGTATAGCCAGGTAGAGATGAATGTCTTAGGGTTATGTATTGTCCTCTGTAGTTCTATTTTGGCTTGGGGCTAATACTGTGTCTTTTTTTACTTAGTCTGATAACTTAAATATTCTCCTTCTTATATCTCTTGTGCATGTAGTAGAATTACATCTTTCTAGTATGATGATATATGTATATAAGACTTTGTTCTAGGCAGAGCTGTACCAACACTTAGTAGTCCCTTTAAGTAAAGGGAGGTTTTTAATTCTGTGTGCTCATTTCTTATGTGTATCGTCATTGTTTTTAGTCTTCATTGTCGTATGTGTTTTATAATCTCACTTATGAGTGGTTTTTGACAATCTCACTTATGAGTGGTTTTTAACAGTATATATATATATATATATGTATATATATACTCTTACACACACATATATATACACATA
>NC_069503.1:14037236-14257236 GCF_027579735.1 Bombina bombina | reverse complement strand
TTTTAAATCACATTATCATTGTTTCTTACTGCAGAGTGAGTGCACACACAAACCTTATTACGATCATGATATCAGATGTTTACATTACAGAGTATTACACATCCTGATAGCCAGGGAGTAACAGCTTTCTCATCATGTAGACGGTCCACTATTATAAAAGTTGTGTAATCTAATGAGTAGTGAGTAGGTGTGCCAGTGACACGCAACTCAATCTATGGTTGACACCTTATCATATGCATTGGATACAACATCATAACTGAGTGAGCAAGTTCTTATACTATTTTACATGAGGCGCATTGTTATTGTATTTACTGATATTTTAACTTATATATTTTCTGGGGCTTTGTGGACACCACTTGTATTTTTATGTTTAATTAATTACTCACATAGGATCTTTTTGGGATTAATAATATACCCGGTCAGACGAAGGTTAACGATCACTGTGTATATACCCTCAGGGGTTAATCTCAACCTTATTGGTAGGAGTTGTATATTTAAGGGCTTACTCAATGGGATTCCAGATACACCAGGAAACACTTTGCAGAGCATCAAGAGGGTGAGCTAACATACCCTCGCTCGACATTTGGTTATTTTTACATTTTCATAAAAAAACGTGTTTTAACTTGAACTGCTTCACTGCGTTTGAGCTTTCTGCCATCTGGTTGGGTTGTTGGAGGGTCTCTGGATCTTGTTGTTCCAGCTTCCCGGAGTACAGCAGGCTGGATTGCTGAGAGCATTGTGACAGAAAGTCTGGTTTTGGTGATAGAGGGATTATATATTAGGCCAAGTTTGATAAATTTTACTTCACCATATTGCTAAGAATTCCCAGGGAAGTGATAGAGTTTTTTACATGTGAATACCTTACAGCTGTTAGAGACAATTAAACTCAGGTGTGGCTCATGATTACTGCTCCTAGGGTTTAAAAGGGAAGCATTTCTCTAGCTAAGTAGATTACAGCCAGGCAGGAGGCCTGATGTGTTCTGTGGTAAAAATATTATATAGTGAAAGTTTTGCTGGATTACTTTTTGCTGCTATATTTCTTTAAAGGACATTTGTGCTGCTACAGACAGAAACTTGCTGTTTTGAAAGCTTGTGCAGGGAATTAACCTGATCCTTTTTGCCTTACCTGTGAACGAACTGTTTTGGAAGAATTTTTTTTTTTAAACTTTAACTGGATTGTTCTTTATTGCAAATAAACCCTAGAGGACAGTGGTTGCCAAAGATCCTTGTTACATATGGTGGAGAAGGGGGACCGCCACATTTTATGTCTGTGGGTTTTATAATTTGCAAGCACATGGAGAAAGTTATTAAAGCACTGATTCAGTCTACCGCTGTGCAACAGGAGGCCAATAGAAGAGCTGCTGAAAACAGTGCAGTTCTGCAGAAGTTGGTGTTAGCACAAACAGAGAACTCTATGATTATGGCAAAAACAGAGAAATAGAGTATTAAAGTGCTGGTGCAACAGATGGTCACAATTCAAGCAGAAACATTCAGGAAGGTTTGTGAGGAACAACAGAACGCTACATGCACCTTGCGGCAAGAGATTCATGCTATATCTGAGAGGCTGAGCTCTAAACCTAATGGTGACTGTCAAGGCTCTAAAGTTATATGAGCTAGTCACTATATTCAAAAGATGTCTGCAGTTAATGATGTTGAGGCGTACCTTCTTGCCTTTTGGAGAACAGCGGAAAGAGAAGGATGGCCAGCAGCTAAGTGGGCAAGCATACTTGCACAGTTTTAAGTGGAGAACCTCAAAAGGCCTACTATGACCTACAGCCGGAGCAAGCCAGTGACTATGACAAGCTGAAGGCTGAGATCCTGGCACACCTAGGAGTGACTTCTGCAGTACGTGCACAAAGATTCCACTCTTGGAGTTATGCATTTGATAAAGCTTTAAGATCACAGATGTTTGACCTCATTCACCTTGCCAATGGCTGCAACCAGAGGTTAACTCCACTAATAGGATTGTGGAGTTATTGGTGATGGATCATTTTCAACAAGTATTTCCTGCTTCCCTGCATCAATGGGTCAAGCGGTGGACCAGTTGATTGCTTTAGTGGAAAGGTTTATTGCAGCAGGATAAGTTTTTCATCTACCTCCAGCAGATTTACCCTCCTCTCCTATTTCCCAGAACTGTACAAGAACTGGAAAGACTGTTCAAGGAGAAAAGGGGGTGAGAGACCAGCGGTTATATTTGCAAGATACAAGGGACACTCCTCTGGGAGCTAAAGGAACATTTAAATATAACCAACCTGGAAGGAAATCTAATTATAGTATTAAATGTTTTAAGTGTAATGAGGTTGGTCATGTTGCCAGAGACTGTGCCCTTAAAGATGAACTGATAGTCTATAGTTATAACACAGGGCCACACTCATTTCTGTCTAACTGTATTAATCCTGATAATAGTGATGTCTCTCACATGTGTTTGGTGACTGTAAATGGTAGAATGTGTAAAATATTACTTGATTCAAGTAGTATGGTTACATTAGTGGCAAAATCTATAGTACCTGATGTGATTATAAATCATATACATAAAATGGGTATTCTTTGTGTTCATAGTGATAAACATGAATATTCTACAGCTGATGTAAATTTTGAAACACAATGTGGTTCTTTAAAACACTCGGGTAGGTGAAGTACCCAAAATAGCCCATTAGGTGGTGATAGGAAAAGATTTTCCTACATTTTTAGAATTATGGGCATTAATAGTAAATTCAGCTAAGGAGTCCAAATACAATACAATTAATGAGGATTTTGTGTTTCCTTTTCCTGGAACTGATTTGGAAGAAGAAAACAGTAAAGGTACAACTTATTGTTCTATGCCAGTATTGATAGGAGAACAGCCTATCCAGAATAATGAACTAGATGTTAGTACAGAAAGTAATAATAATTTAATAGATTTTGAGGTTAATTGCTGAAGCAATAATTTATTTCCGGGTTCTAACTGGTGTTATTTCACAGTCAGAAAATCCATTACCTTATTCTCACTTTGAAGTAAATAAAAACCTGCTATACAGAGCAGGCAAAAAGGACACAGATATTGTTAAACAGTTGTTGGTACCTCAGGTTTTTCGTAATACTGTGTTAAATCTTGCACATAGTCATATACTAGGGGGGCACCTGCTAATTCAAAAAACTAAAGAAATGGCCCTTAGAAGGTTTTACTGGCCAGGGGTGTTCATGTCCCAAGTGCCTGATAAATGCTCACCACTAAGGATATTTGTTGTCTATTAGTGCCTTTAACAATTATTGATGTGCCATCCACTAGTGAAGTCAGCCAGAGGCAGTTTCCCTACATAATAGTTCTGCACAATTTATAGCAAAGGAACTTATTCTTATGTTTAGTAGAGTTTAGTAGTTTAGTAGAGTGGGTATACCCAAGGAAATTTTGACAGATCAAGGGACTCCTTTTATGTCTAAGGTCACAAAAGAATTGTGTAAACTGCTCTATATTAATCATCTGAAAACCTCAGTATATCACCGTTAAACTGATGGGCTTGTAAAGAGGTTCAATAAGACTCCAAAGAGTATGTTACGGAAGGAAATTGATGTGGATGGAAAAAATTGGGACCTTTTGTTGCCTTATTTAATGTTTTCTATCAGGGAAGTTCCTCAGGCCTCAACAGGGTTTTCACCTTTTGAACTTTTATATGGTCGACATCCATATAATTCACATTGTTAAAGAGACATGGGAACAGGAAACTACACCCTATAGAAGTGTTATTCAGCATATAACTCAAATGCAGGATCAAATGGAGGCTGTCATGCCCATAGTTAAAATATATGGGAAAAGCCCAAGAAGCACTAAAACACAGCTATATAATCATATATATAATTTTAGGGTTAGAGTGATTCAGCCGGGTTACAGGGTACTAGTTTTAGTCTGTACAGTAGAAAATAAATTTTTGGCTGCTTGGCAGGGCCCATATGAGATAATTGAAAAGGTGGGTGATGTTAACTATAAGGTGAATCAGCCAGGGAAAAGAAAACCTGAGCACCCGAGCAGATATCTCACATTAACTTACTGAAGCGCTGGAAGGACCGGTTACTGAGCCAGGGGTAAATGTTTCGGAAACCTTATCTGTGCATCAAAAACAAGAGGTCAAGGACTTTATTAGAAGGAACAAAGAGGTTTTTTCCATGATGCCAGGGAGGACTAATGTGATTAAACATGACATAGTTACAGAACCAGGAAAAAAGTTTACCTTAAATCCTATAGAGTTCCTGAAGCCTAAATTGGAGGTGGAAAAAATGTTAAACTTGTGGTGATTGAGGAATCACACAGTGATTGGAGCAGTCCAATTGTGTTAGTTCCTAAACCGGATGGTACTTTACAATTTTGTAAAGATTATCACAAATTAAATTTGTTTAAAAGTTTAATACCCAATGCCTAGAGTTGATGAGCTAATAGAAACACCAGAAAAAGCATATTTGTTCACAACAATGTATTTAACTAAAGGCTATTGGCAGGTACCCCTCACAGACCAGGCAAATGAAAAAACTGCTTTTTCAACTCCAGATAGGATGTTTCAGTATACAATATTGCCATTTGGGTTACATGGTGCTCCTGCAACATTTTAGAGAATGATGGATAGAATTATAAAGCCCCACAATCGTTATGCTGCAGCTTATATTGATGTTGTAAATATTTATAATACAGATTGGGAATCACATCTTCCAAAGGTTTAGGCAGTTCTTGACTCAATTTTATCTGCTGGTTTAACTGCAAATCCTCCAAAATGTACCATTGGTTTAGAGGAAGCTAAGTTCTTGGGATATACAATTGGGAGAGGATTAGTTAAGCCACAGGTAACTAAAATAGAAGCCATATAAAACAGGCCCAAGCCCCTAACTAAGAAACAAGTTAGAGCTTTTTTGTGCATGACTGGATATTTTAGAAGGTTCATTCTAGATTTTGTTATGATAGCTGTTGCTTTAACTGATCTTACAAAAGCAAAATCAACAGTGATGGTTAAATTGTTTACAACAGCAGATAAGGCTTTTAAGCATTTGAAAGATGTCCTGTGTGCCTATCCAGTTTTGGTAACTCCAGATTTTTTTTTAAAAGTTTTTATAGTGCAGACTGATGCTTCTGATGTTGGTGTGGGGGCTGTTCTTTCCCAAGTGTACCAAGGGGAGAAGTATCCTGTATTATTTCTTAGTAAAAAATTAAACCAACAAGAGAAAAATTACAATATTGTTGAAAAATAATGTTTAGCTATTATGTCGGCTTTAGAGTCTCTTCTGTATTATTTGTTAGGAAGGAAATTCAGGTTGATCACAGATCATGTGCCTCTCAAATGGATGAGTCAGAATAAGGAGAGGAATGCAATAGTGACTAGATTGTTTCTGCGAGTTATATAACAGTGTTCTGCACTTCCATTTCTAACAGGAACTGAAAAGATCACAATTTTAAAATGGAATTGCCGTAAAAGGGGACAAAATAAATAATTTTATATTACCATCCCAAATTATTTAATGTCCCGTTAAGGACTATTTATTTAGTATTTAGGTAGAAGGTGATCATTTTTTGAATAGTGTTGAGATTTGTTCAAATAATTTGTTTCCTTTTAGGTTTGACATTTGCCGATCTGCTACTGCTCAACGTTGATAGTAATTTTTCCCACCCATCTTTTATTGTGTATTGCTTTATACTATTTTCACTGGTAACTATTACCAGGGAAAGCCAAGATAACTGGAAATTAACAACCAAATAGAAGCAATTTCTATAATTTGGCCTATATCCCTGGGTAATACTTACCAGACTCCATAACCCTTTTTCTTAGCCCACCATTTTTGACTGGACATCTCTGGGAAGAGGAAAGGGAGGTGCATGAGGATTACCTTTATCGGTAAATTAGGGGAGTGGTGGTTCTATCAACGCCTTTTGTGGAGAGGTTCTTTATACTCTTTTCACTGGTAACTATTACCAGGGAAAGCCAAGATAACTAGAAATTAACAACCAAATATAAGCAATTTCTATATTTTGGCCTATATCCTGGGTATACTTACCAGACTCTATGGGGCCTATTTATTAAAGGTCTTGCGGACCTGATCCGACAGTGCGGATCAGGTCCGCAATATCTTGCTGAATGCGGAGAACAATACGCTCTACGTATTCAGCACTGCATCAGCAGCTCACAAGAGCTGCTGGTGCAACGCCGCCCCCTGCAGACTCACGGCCAATGAGCTGCCAGCAGGGGGTGTCAATCAACCCAATCGTACTCGATCAGGTTGATTTCCGGCGATTCCTGTCCGCCTCATCAGGTCATAACTGGTGTTTCTGGGGAGTCTGAAGACTTGCCAGGAACACAGGCCCACAAGCTCCTTATGGAGCTTGATAAATGGGCCACTATAACACTTTTTCTTAGTCCATCTTTTTTGACTGGATATCTCTAGGAAGAGGAAAGGGAGGTGCCTGAGGATTACCTTTATCAGTAAATTAGGAGGTGCCTGAGGATTACCTTTATCGGTAAATTAGGGGAGTGGTGGTTCTGTCCAGGCCCTTTGGGGAGAGGTTCTTCACTGGTCAGTATTACCCAGGATATAGGCCGAGATATAGAAATTGCTTATATTTGGTTATTAATTTCTAGTTATATGTATTATTGATAGAAATGCCGTGATTACCGTGAACATTGGGTCCCCAAGGAAGCTATTTCTTGGCCAGCTATTTAATACATCTGGTGCTAGAAGCCAGTTTATTTCAGGGATTTAAATTAATATTACTGCAGGGTGACACTCAAGCACCAGATCCAGACACATTCCTGGGGTGTTGGTGTAAGTACTATTTCCTGCAATGTAGTGCTCCAAACACCTACCTAGGTAACTCTATTTGATAGTAGAAGTCAATTGGAAACTTTTATTTAAAAATCTATGCTCTGTCTGAATCACAAAAGAGACATTTTGACTGTCATGTCCTTTTGAATGTCCTTTTATGAAGCTTAAAATAATTTATACTGATTAAGACATGTTAATGAGATTAAAGTAAGAAATGTTGGATTAGAAATGTGCTGTAGCGTTATAGAGTAACTAGCACTAGAATATTTATCTTCAAGAAGCAAAGGATATTTGCAATATGTGTGATACTAGAAACTATTTTAGGAGTTAGATTACCTGTGATTGCTCCTTGTATGTAAAGGAAGAAACTGACAACAGGGGCGCATAATAGAGATGTGTATCTGTTTTAATAAAACAAAATCCAAATCAATGCACAAAGACATTTAATGAAATCATTAGTGTTTATTTGTTTCCTTAAGAGTTTAATACTTACCTTAACATGATCTGGAGAGCGCGCTAACCTGATCCTCTTCTTGCCAGAGCACCGGCCATGCTAACAGGAGGCTTAGCGCGCTCGGCTATTAGTGCAGGTCTTGGGAACCGAGAGCGCTACTCCTGCTGTTAGTGCACCCAGGGCTCTGGCAAGAAGAGGATGGGGTAAGTGCGCTCTACAGATCACGTTAAGGTAAGTATTAACCCCTTAAGGAAACAAATGAATAATGATAATTTCTTTAAATATCTTTGTGAATTGATTTGGATTTTGTTTTGTTAAAACAGTTACACATCTCTATTATACGCCCCTGATGTCAGTTTCTTCCTTTACATACAAGGGGCAATCACAGGTAATCTAATTGCTAAAATAATGAACCACCTTATTGCTATAGTTTGCAACCCCTTGCAATGTACTTTTACTGTGATGTTCCTCTTCCTCTGGCAGTAATGGTTCACCCCTCTCAATCTTTTATACTATCTTGGCTGTCTCTCTGACATCGGTCTATGATTGGATCCTTTCCTGATATCCTGGTTTAGATTCCTGCTTCTCAGACTCTATCATCAGGTCAATATAGTCTGTGGTTTTCATTGGATCTGGTCTTAAAGCAATATCACAAAGTCTTTTCAGACTCTGTGCAGATTTCTCTATCAGATTCAGCACCGCTTGTCTCACACCACAATAGTCATTATGTAGCTTTTTAAATACATTTTCTGCTGTCATGACCTCTCCAGAAGCTTTTTCATAATTCTTTTTTATGGCTTCATAATTTCTTTTCTCCTTTTTCTCCTCATATTTCCACTTGTACTTTTGGTTGTAATGAACAGACCAGACACATTTATTAGGGCAAACTGTACAATACCCATTGGTTATAGCTGCACATCCATGTTTCTGGCTGTCATCAGCAATCATACAAGGATAGTGACAGGTGAAGTGACATTGCTGGCAGTTAGTTATAAAATGATCACTTATGGCTTCCTGTACTGGTATAGTTACTGTTACCTCAAACTCAAAATTCTTATTGGCTTCCATTAGATCTCTGTTCTGCTGTAATGCTACCTTTATTTTCCTGACTTCATCCAGTTTTACAAGCCCAACCTTGATCTGTGGGTGTAAAGCCTGTAGGGTGACCTCAAGCTCCTTCCTTTCTTTAAGAACTTCCTTAGTCAGTCTTAGACTTTTAGTTGTCATTTGGTTTAATGATGTAAAGAATGTTCCCATACTGAGTTTGCTCATGTCCAGTGCAGGTGTCTGGTGATGGAATAAACTATTTAACTCCTTGTCTTTCAGATAGCAATGCATTTCTAAAGCCAAGCAGTTGTTAGAAACACAAATCATCTTTAACCATTTATGTCAGATAAAGTTTAGGATGTGATAATGTTTTATAAAAAAAGACTCTTTGCTTATTGTTATGATTACATTTTATTTTACTAATGAGGAGAAATAATCAGTGCAAGTGAATACTGAAACATCAATAAATCATCATAAGCATCAATGATACCATAAATTATTAACACATGAGCTACAAGAGAAAAGCATTATGGGTGAAATAAGCTGTAACTGTAGGCTGCCAGGTGAGCATTGCTGCAGTAAGGATTGTGTTAGTTGTATCTCAATGTTGTAACCATAAGCCCTGGTGTCCTCATCTTGTTGTTGTCAAGGAGGGACCAATGATTGGCCGCAAATTTGCAGGGGACAGCATTGCACAAGCAGTTCACTAGAACTGCTTGGGCAATGTTAAATGAGATGTCTGGCAGACATGATACGCTACAGCATATCCTGTCTGAAAGGCATGGTTAAATCGTCCCCATAGTCCATGGTCTCAGTAATACACATGGGACTAATAGGAGGTTGGCAATATACTCACTCTTATCCAATAGATCATAATTCAGCCAGATTACAAGTTTTGAGCACTATAGGGAAATTCCGCAAATTTTTTTGCGTTATTTCACTCCCCTATAGCTCTGTTATTACAAGTTTAGAAAAAGCAGGCTAGTGCGGGCGATATGGTTGCATTGAGCTCCATACCACACAAAAAACAAGTGCTGCTGTTACGTGCTCGTGCACAATTTCCCCATAGACATCAATGGGGAGAGCCGACAAAAAAAAAAGCCTAACACCTGCGGTCGCGGAATGAAAAGCTCAGTAACGCAGCCCCATTGATGTCTATGGCAAAAAAAGTATGTTTAAAACATAAACCCCATGTCTAAACACCCCTAATCTGCCAACCCAACATCAGCGCCACCTACATAATGTTATTAACCCCTAATCTGCTGCCCTCAACATCGCCGCCACCAACATTACAGTTATTGACCCCTAATCTGCCGCCCCCAACATTGCCACCCCTACATAAATTTATTAAACCCTAATCTGCTGGCCCTAACATTGCATCCACCTACCTACACATATTAACCCCTAATCTGCCACCCCCAATGTCGCCGCCACTATACTAAAGTTATTAACCCCTAAACCTCTGGCCTCCAACATCACTAACACTAAATAAATATATAACCCCTAAACCTAACGTAACCCTAAGCATAACCATAACCCTAACATCACCCTAAGCCTAAGTCTAACCCTAACCCTAACACCCCCTAACTTAAATATAATTGAAATAAATCTAAATAAAACTTACAATTATTAACTAAATAATTCATATTTAAAACTAAATACATACTTACCTATAAAATAAAACCTAAGCTAGCTACAATAAAACTAATAGTTATATTGTAGCTATCTTAGGTTTTATTTTTATTTCACAGGTAAGTTTGTATTTATTTTAACTAGGTAGACTAGTTAGTAAATAGTTATTAACTATTTACTAACTACCTAGTTAAAATAAATACAAACTTGCCTGTGAAATAAAACCTAACCTGCCTTACACTAAAACCTAACATTGCAATACAATAAAATAAATTAACAAAATACAATGTAATAAATTAAAAAAAAAACCCCACTAAATTGCAAAAAAATAAAAAAATAAATTATCAAAAATAAAAATGAATTACTCCTAATCTAATAGCCCTTTCAAAATTGCCCCCCCCCCCAATAAAAAAAAAACCTAGCCTACATTAAACTGCCAAAAGGGCCTTTTGTGGGGCATTGCCCCAAAAATAACAGCTCTGTTACATAGCAATAAAAATACAAACACCCCCCAACAGTAAAACCCACCACCCACACAACCAGCCCCCCAAATAAAAATCTATCTAAATAAACCTAATCTAACCATTGCCCTGAAAAGGGCATTTGGATGAGCATTGCCCTTAAAAGGGCATTTAGCTATTTTGCCTTGCCCTTAAAAAGGGAATTGAGCTCTTTTACCAATTTCCCAAACCCTAAGCTAAAAATAAAACCCACCCAAAAAACCCTTTAAAAAACCTAACACTAACCCCCGACGATCCACTTACAGTTTTCAAAGTCCGGACATCCATCCTCATCCAGTCAGCAAAGTCCTCATCCAAACGGCAAGAAGTCTTCATCCAGATGGCATCTTCTATCTTCATCCATCCCGCACGGAGCGAGTCCATCTTCAAGACATCCGGCACGGAGCATCCTCTTCTTATGGTCGCCGCCGTAAACGGAAGTTTCCCTTTAAGTGACGTCATCAAAGATGGCGTCCCTTACATTACTATTGGCTGAAAGAATTCTATCAGTCAATAGGAATTAAAGGGGAAAAAATCCTATTGGCTGATTGGATCAGCCAATAGGATGAAAGCTCAATCCTATTGGCTGTTTGCAACAGCCAATATGATTTTTTGCCCTTTAATTCCTATTAGCTGATATAATTCTTTCAGCCAATCGTAGGAATGTAAGGGACACCATCTTTGATGATGTCACTTAAAGGGAAACTTCAGTCCACAGCAGCGACTGTAAGAAGAGGATGCTCCCCGCCGGATGTCTTGAAGATAGACCCGCTCCGCGCCATATGGATGAAGATAGAAGACGCCATCTAGATGAAGACTTCTGGCCGCTTGGATGAGGACTTCGCCTGCTGGATGATCGTTTGGAGTGTTTTTTTAAGTGTTTTTTGGGTGGGTTTTATTTTTAGCTTAGGGTTTGGGCAATTCGTAAAAGAGCTGAATGCCCTTTTAAGGACAATGCCCATCCAAATGCCCTTTTAAGGGCAATGGTTAGATTAGGTTTATTTAGATAGATTTTTATTTGGGGGGGTTGGTTGTGTAGTTGGTGGGTTTTACTGTTGGGGGGGTGTTTGTATTTTTTATTGCTATGTAAAAGAGCTGTTATCTTTGGGGCAATGCCCAGCAAAAGGCCCTTTTAAGGGCTATTGGCAGTTTAGTGTAGGCTAGGGTTTTTTATTGGGGGGGGGGGGGCTTTTTTATTTTGATATGGCTATTAGATTAGGAGTAATTCGTTTTTATTTTTGATCATTTTGTTTTTTATTTTTTGTAATTTAGTGTTTAATTTTTTGTAATTTAGTACATTGTATTTTATTAATTTAATTTATTTTATTTTATTGTAATGTTAGGTTTTAGTGTAAGGCAGGTTATGTTTTATTTTATAGGTAACTTTGTATTTATTTTAACTAGGTAGCTAGTAAATAGTTAATAACTATTTACTAACTAGTCTACCTAGTTAAAATAAATACAAACTTACCTGTTAAATAAAAATAAATCTTAAGATAGCTACAATATAACTATTAGTAATATTGTAGCTAGCTTATGTTTTATTTTGCAGGTAAGTTTGTATTTAGTTTTAAATAGGAATTATTTAGGTAATAATTGTAAGGTTTGTTTAGCATTATTTTAATTATATTTAAGTTAGGGGGTGTTAGGGTTATGGTTAGACTTAGGGTTACATTAGGGTTATGCTTAGGGTTAGGGTTACGTTAGGGTTAGGTGTAGGGGTTAATATATTTATGTAGAGTTAGTGATGTGGGAGGCCAGAGGTTTAGGGGTTAATAGTTTATTTTAGTATATTTCGTTGTGGGTGGACTTGCGGTTTAGTGGTTAATAGGCTTATTATAGCGGCGGTGTGGGCGGATGGCAGATTAGGGGTTAATAATATTTAAATAGTGTTTGCGATGCGGGAGGGCGGCGGTTTACAGGTTAATAGGTTTATTATAGTGGCGACGATTTCGCGGAGAGGTGGAATAAGGGTTAATAAATTTTAATAGTGGCGGTGAGCGGAGCGGCAGATTAGGGGTTAATAGGTAGTTTATAGGTGTTAGTGTACTTTTTAAATCTTTAGTTATAAATTTTAAGGTACAGCTGTGTAACGTAAAATTCATAGCTACTGACTTCAGATGGCGGTACAGGATCTTGTCGGTATAGGGTGTACCGATCACTTGTTGGCCTCCCAGGCAAACTTGTAATACCAGCGCTATGGAAATCCCATTGAAAAAGGCCTTATTGAAAAGTGCAGTACTGATGTTGCGTGACGGCCAAAAAGGTGTGCGGTACACCTACACCTACAAGATTCGTAATACCGGTGTTAGTGAAAAAGCAGCGTTATGGGCCATAACGTTGCTTTTTCCCTCATAACGCACTACTCGTAATCTAGGTGATAGTTCTTTAGCTATATGTATAATTGCATTCTATCTAAGCTTTATACAATCATTAACCTTTATTTATCTTGGTTTAGCAATGAACAATATGTTTGTTTGGTATTATATAATTGGTTTGGAGTATTATTTTCCTTTAATGTATCCTTATATATTCTTGTGGTCAAAGTGCTGGATAGGATTGCTTTATACATATATTTATACATCTCTCTCTTATTTAGGGATTTCAGTCTAGTTCAGGCAAATAAAATATTGCATTATTTATGAGGCAAAGTGGGATGCAAATCTGGATAACTAAGTAAATAATAGTTCTATCGTTAACAAAAAAACAAGGTATGTATGAATGTCAGGTATCTGCTGAAGCATGTTACATTTGTCTGCACTAAAACAGTTTGTTCAGATACCTACGTATGTGTTTTACCAAGTGTATTAGTTGGTAAACTGTTTTCCTTCATTTTTGGAAGTGCTAAGAGATGTGGTAAATGTATTATAAGCAGTTTTTAGAAAACCTATACCAGACTTTACTAGGCCTTGCATTACACCTTTAGGAAGTTTATCCTCATCCTCTGGTAACAAAGATTCACCCTTCTCAATCTTCTTTATAAGCTCGGCTGTCTCTTTGACATCAGTCAGTGACTGGATCCTCTCCTGATATCCGGCTTTAGCTTCCTGCTTCTCAGACTTTATCATCAGGTCGATGTATTCCGTGGTTGTCAGTGGGTCAGGTCTCAAGGCAATTTCATGAAGACGCTTCAGACTCTGTGATGCTTGGTTTATCAGATTAAACACATTTTGTTTCACAATTTTATAATCATCATTTAGTTTTGTGAATATATTTACTGCAGTCATCACCTCCCCAGAAGCTTTTTTAAAATTCTTTTTTATCTCTTCATAAGTTCTCTTCTCTTTTCGCTCCTCATATATCCACCTGTACTTTTGGTTGAAATGAACAGACCAGACACATTTATTAGGACATTTTGTACAATAACCATTTGTCATAGCACAACATTTTACTTTCATTTTGTCATCCCCATATGCACAATCATTGTGACATGTGAAGTTACACTGCTGGCAGTTAGTTATGAAACCACTCCCTTTGTCTACCTGCCTTGGTACAGTTACTGTTATCTCAAACTCAAAATCTTTATTGGCTTCCATTAAACTTTTGTGCTGCTGCAAAGCTACTTCTGTTTGTCTTATTGCTTCTAGCTGTGCCAGCCCAGACTTGATCTGTGGGTGTAAAGCCTGTAGGGTGACCTCAAGTTCCTTCCTTTCTTTTAGAACTTCCTTGGTAAGTGTAAGGCTTTGAGTTGTCTTTTGAGCTAATGATTTAAAGAATTGTCCCATACTGTGTTTGCCCATGTCCCAGAACATCTTATCAAAACTTATATCACTTGTCTGATTATTAGCAAACAAAGCTGAATTATTAAACTTGAAGTGAACAGGGTCCCCTTTGCTGTCCTGAGAGTAGGGGATGTCAGCAGTTTTTATAGCCTCCAGTACTGGGGGTCTCTGTCCATCTGAGAAGTTTATAAGAATCAGTATATTGTCCTTGATATCCTTTCCAAAGATGGAAAACACTGAATTAAAAATATATTTTTGTGTGTATGTTAAACGAGCCAAAGAAGACTGAACTACAAAGCACACTGCATCGATATGGTCAATGTTGCCGTCATTTGTAAAGAACGCACGGATGGCTTCCGTAATCTTTTTGTCATGTTCTATACCACGAGTGTCTCCAAATCCTGGGGTGTCTATCAAGGTGAGTGTGTAAGGAATTGTGTATCCATCTTCATGATTCATCTGATACGCTGTGACAAGAGAAGTTTGGCTATGAGCTTCAGACTTATTTGTTACCTCATGTACAAGTTTAAATCTAAAGTTGTCTTCCCAGTCTACTCCCAGGATGTAGTTGGCCATTCCATTGATCAGTGTTGTCTTTCCTGTACCCGTGGCTCCTATTAACAATATCACTTTATTTGTCTTAGACGTGTTCATCTCCCCTAAGCTGTATTGTTGATAAGGTTTTTCACAGGGATTGATTGCTAGCTGATATACTGAAGGTTTTTCATTTTTTAACAAACTACTTTTCTTAACTAGTACATGTTTAATGTGCTCTTTTAGTGTTGAAAAATGTATTTCATCACTTGGATGGCCGAGCCCATCGTCCCCACATTTAGCTGACACACGGATTAGGTAATGTGCCATTGGTATAAGTCCCTCAATAATATATTTTTCTTCTTTTTTTCCTAATTGTTTTTTAAGCCAACCCTGTTGTCCATTATCAACATCTTCTTTATATTCAACTACATAATCCGCTACTGTGACTCCATCTCCAATTGCTGCAGGTTCCTTCCAATGTAATATAAGTGTGGATGACCCAGCAGTAACTTTTATTGCTTCAGGTGGGCTTGTTGCACATGTCCTCACTTCATTTAGAACCTCACTAGTCTCACTAATTCCTAAAATACAAACAGAAGAGTATCTAATTTGGTATATTGAGTTAGGTTTCAGTCCTCTGATTGTGACTGTCTCATTAGCGTCCTCTGTTCTTACAATGGTCCAGCTCTCATCTTTAGGACATCTGTATTCTATGCTATAACTTTTTATAAAATTCTTTCCAAAATCAGCAGGTTTGAGGACAAGTTCCACACTATTATGGGTTTTACTTTTGATAACAGGCAGATGAGGTTTAACTGGAGGCTCAAACTGGGTACTCACTAACTCATGGTTATCATACAGGTATATGGAAACTCCAAGGTAATGTTGGTCTGGAACTGATGCGATAATATATTTAATCTTATCAGTAGAAGCATTGACGTTTGAAAAATGTTTAAATGCTTCCATATATTGTGTTATCTTTTCAGAGGTATCAGTGACCTTGAACCATGGCATGATTTTCTTTTTCTCATAGACATTATTTTCAGACTTCTGTTGATGAGTTTGGAAACAATGACTAAGGTCACATAGATATGGCTCCTCCTTATATAGTAATGAAAAATTGTAACACACTACATACTGATTTACTGAAGAAGCTACAAATTTACTTAGTGCATCATTATTTGCTAAAATTGGCATATTTGGTAATATACTCATATAATATTCCACAACTTCCAACTCCTGTTTTTTTAGGGTTAAAAAATCTTTAATATGGACCTTTCCAAATGGAGATTGTTCTACACTAGTTAATATGTCCACTAGTGCCACCTCCTCTAATGCACCACTACGGACTGAGGGTAAGGTTTGTGCAAGTTGATTTTTAAAGATGAGAGTAAACTGCTTACAAAGCTCGATAAACTGAGTGATTTTCTTCTTGATATCTGGGAAGGTTTCTGCAGCCGGATGTCTCATCAGATCATAACATTGCATGTCCACATCTGCCATTTCTTGGACAACACTTTCTGTTTTTAAGACAAGATTCTTACTGATATCTCTAACTAACTGGACAGCTTTAGTATCCAGTTTATTCAGGGGATACAACCAGACTCTCACAGGTACAGCCTTTTCCCCATTGTCTCCCAGTAACTTTGGGAGGCTTCTATAGGTTCTAATGGCATCTTCAAATGTTACTGGGTTCCTGTCTAGCGCAAAGTCACCATGAAGCGTACAAGTAATCTTATTAACCTGTTCTCTTCCTTTATCATTCATTGATAGAGACCCCTGCCCTCCAACTGAAATTTGGGGTATTGTTTTTATCATGGCTAGGAGATTTCCTTGTATATCCTGAGTGTTTTCTGATATGGACACATCTCGATCAAATATAAAGAAAGCCTGTGCACCATATAATATACCAGTGACTACATGAGTGGCTGTCCCTTTGTCAGACACATCAGGGTAAGCCATGTTCTTGGTACCTAAATGGTTCATACTCAGCTGCTCAAACTTTGTGGTTCTTGAGTATTTCAGAGCCACTCTGGCTTGGTTTCTAGATCTCTTAGTATCGTTCATGTAAGTAGCTGATCCAGAAACGCTTACCAGGCCAGAAAGGAAACTGGCCTCCAATGATGCATTAATATTCATAGCAGATGATTTGTCTGAAACAGTATCAGATGTTATAAATTCACATGATGTTTCCTCTTGGGATGCTGATACCACATCCTCTCTCAAAGCTTCATGGTTCCATAAAGTGATACCTGAATAAACAAAGCAGGAACATAGTAAATATAACTGAGCAGGCAACAGACCAATAGGAAGACACTATACAGAAAGAGAAACAAACATGTAATTCCTAGGAATCAGATACATATAGAAACATACTAGTTACAAATGTAGTCTGTACCCACAGAAGGATAGAGACTGAAAGAATGCCCTTGGGTAGCACTTCTGTTCCCAAAAGAGAGGTTATAATTGAATGGAAACTTCAATAATTACCAATCAAAACCAAAGGGTTGATGGGGGAAATTAAAACATAACTTTTATTACCTCTATACTAGATAAGACCTTTGAAAAAGCCGAAACGCTATCGGCGAAACATGTTAGGGATGGGTATCTGTTAATACCCTGTATAGTTCTCTTTAATGGCATAACAAACTTGAATTAGTTGACTGATATAGTAGTGACTTGGTTAATTTTAAGGACCATACTAGTATCTTAAGTATTATCTCAAATTGATAGTGGCATATGTCAAGGGCGAGTTACTCAATAATGTTAAAAAGCCATAACGGCTAGTCACTCACTTTGGCTGCTTTAGCCATTGCATTGGCAATATTACTACGTATATTTGACCGTTAAAATGGCTAGTTGCAGGCATGTGTATTTGTGTGGGCTGTTAGAAAATAGAAATAGAGCACTTGAAATTTATCTGCAAACCATTTTTTAATTTAAAAGCATTGCTATACGCAATCTGGAGCAAACTATTGGGCTTAATATCTACAACAGTGCTTTTCATATATTAAAACTGAATTCCGTAAACTTTAGAGGCTAGGTATTTTGGTGGAGTATACTTGACAGCGGTGAGTTTGTCTCACATAAGCTATCTTAAGCATTATACCTGAAAAACCATAATATAAGAGGTGACAGCTGCAACCAAAAGCAGTTCACTAATATTTGTAATCTGTGAGCGACTATAAATGTAACAGTATTAACTAAACCTTTGTGCAAGGCTATTAGATACAGTAGCCGATTAGTACAGCCTGATAACATATGTCACAAATTGCAATCCTCTCAGTTACAACAGTAACTATCCATCAATGTTAACTTAGATCATAATCACTGTAGTTCAAAACCGGTGAAACATGAATACTACTATTGATTAAAACACAAATCCTTATTCTCTTAAGATAAATTGTGTCAAAGTACACCAAGCACCGCTGCACGGTATACAACAATTAAATCTACAAATAATATATGTTGAAACAACAGTCTAATTATACTCTAAACATATGTGCATATAATTAGTTAATTCTAACCATTGACAAAATCCATTAAACAATAAAATGGAATAATAAATATTTATCATTTACTCCATATGTGTTTAAAGAGTATAATTTACTGTAATATGAGTGATCAGAAATAAGAATTGAGATTAATCCGTATTTAGAACCTATAACTACTTGGGACTCAGTATTCCAATTGAAGGAGTGAATGGCTCATATCTAGAGAAGCCTACCCCCCATGGCATTGCCCAAAATAAGTGTAATTCAATACGGTATTCAGGATTATTCTACAGAGATATAAGCCCCTATACTAATAATTGCCAACCACTGTGGGATAGTTTTAATATCTAAGGGAAGATGAACAAGAGATAGAAACCAATATCGCCCCATCAGATATATTCTCTCAAACAATCCCTTTATCCAACTAATACACATTCTATATACGGTCTCTCAATCTCATAAGTTAATAATTGTATGAGGGAATTTTGAATCCCCTGTTGGTGCGCAACTCTGATGGATATGAGTATATTATTTATTTGACAGATTTACAATACTCAATACTTGCATATCCCTGCAGTATTTTAGGTCCTAGGTAATTTACCTACAAGATACTTTAAGCTATCCCCATTATTGGTCGAGCTGTTATGTGTTTTTAAAGTGCACACATTCACACATATATTTTTTATCTAGTATAGAGGTAATAAAAGTTATGTTTTAATTTCCCCCATCAACCCTTTGGTTTTGATTGGTAATTATTGAAGTTTCCATTCAATTATAACCTCTCTTTTGGGAACAGAAGTGCTACCCAAGGGCATTCTTTCAGTCTCTATCCTTCTGTGGGTACAGACTACATTTGTAACTAGTGTGTTTCTATGCACAAGCACTCAAGCTCATAAGGTATATACACATATACCCATTAAAAATATAAGTCTGTATATAATTAAAAATATATATTTGTATACAAATACATACATATAGAGGGATACATAGATACTAAATAATTAGAATTTTTACATATTCAAACACTAAATTGAGCGTTCCTTCTTACCAGTGTAGTGCTCTTGCTATTTTGTGCTAAACATATAGAAACATACTCTACTATTTATTGATTAAAATTTATATATGTGCATTCGAATGGTTTTGGATACCTCGGATGACTGACTGCTGCCTCTTTCACTGCAGAAAGCAGACTATAAAGCTGCATCCGCTGCTTAATACACCGAGCCCTTTGTATTAAATAGTGATGTTGCGAACTTAAAATTTTCAGTTCACGAACGGCGGACTCGAACTTCTGTTACTGTTCGCGAACCGGCAAACCGCCATTGACTTCAATAGGCAGGCAAACTTTAAAACCCACAAGGACTCTTTCTGGCCACAATAGTGATGGAAAAGTTGTTTCAAGGGGACTAACACCGGGACTGTGGCATGCCGGAGGGGGATCCATGGCAAAACTCCCAAGGAAAATTACATAGTTTATGCAGAGTCTGCTTTTAAGCCATAAAGGGCCTTAATCACCTAACATTAATAAATTGTTTGCAATAACGTGCTTTAAAACATCAGTTATGATGTTGTATCTATCAGGTAGTGTAAGGGTTACACCCGCTTCACAGTGACAGAGCAAACTCCCTGTGTAACGCACCGCAAACAACCGCAAACAGTCCATTTGCACAACCACAAGATAGATAGATTTGATAGATAGATACATAGATTACATAACTCAATAGATGCAATATACATATGATAGATGCACATTACATAGATCAATAGATGCAATATACATTTGATAGATACGAATTACATCGATCAAAAGATGCAATATACATTTTATAAATACGAATTACATCGATCAATAGATGCAATATACATTTGATAGATACGATTGATAGTTAGATAGATTTGATAGATAAATAGATAGATTTGAAAGATATATAATTTCCCTGACAGAGTATAACAATAAGACATGCGGTCTGGGACCCGTGGTGTGTTAAGTAGTACTATTCTTAGCAGTTTACTACTACCTGTTACTCCCCCTATCGGGGGAGGTCTATATGGCCTGCATTTTTGGAACAGGGAGATGGAATAAGATGATTGGTCTGTCCTCCTACTTCAAATTTGTCAAAAACACAAGTGCCTGTCTCAAAATAGTCCGGACACGATATAGATAGAATTGATAGTTAGATAGATATACATAGATTGATAGTTAGATAGAATCGATAGAAGATAAATAGATAGATTTGATAGATATATAATTACCCTGAAAAAGTATAATAATAAAACATGCGGTCTGGGATCCATGGTAACTAGGTTGTGTTAAGTAGTACTATTGTTAGCATTTTAATCCCTCTTACTCCCCCTATTGGGGGAGGTCTATATGGCCTGCATGATTACCCTGACAAAGTATAACAACAAGACACGCGGTCTGTGACCCATGGTAACTAGGTTGTGTTAAGTAGTACTGTTCTTAGCAGTTTAATCCCTCTTATTCCCCCTATCGGGGGAGGTCTATATGGCCTGCATGATTACCCCGACAAAGTATAACAACAAAACATGCGGTCTGGGACCCATGGTAACTAGGTTGTGTTTATATTAGTACTATTCTTAGCACTTTAATCCCTGTTACTCCCCCTATCAAGGGAGGTCTATATGGCCTGCATGATTACCCTGACAAAGTATAACAACAAAACATGCGGTCTGGGACCCATGGTAACTAGGTTGTGTTTATATTAGTACTATTCTTAGCACTTTAATACCTGTTACTCCCCCTATCGGGGGAGGTGTATATGGCCTGCATGATTACCCTAACAAAGTATAACAACAAAACATGTGGTCTGTGACCCATGGTAACTAGGTTGTGTTAAGTAGTACTGTTCTTAGCAGTTTAATCCCTGTTACTCCCCCTATCGGGGGAGGTCTATATGGCCTGCATGATTACCCTGACAAAGTATAACAACAAAACATGCGGTCTGGGACCCATGGTAACTAGGTTGTGTTAAGTAGTACTATTCTTAGCACTTTAATCTCTGTTACTCCCCCTATCAAGGGAGGTCTATATGGCCTGCATGATTACCCTGACAAAGTATAACATCAAAACAGATGGTCTGTGACCCATGGTAACTAGGTTGTGTTAAGTAGTACTACTGTTAGCATTTTAATCCCTCTTACTCCCCCTATTGGGGGAGGTCTATATGGCCTGCATGATTACCCTGACAAAGTATAACAACAAGACATGCGGTCTGTGACCCATGGTAACTAGGTTGTGTTAAGTAGTACTGTTCTTAGCAGTTTAATCCCTCTTATTCCCCCTATCGGGGGAGGTCTATATGGCCTGCATGATTACCCCGACAAAGTATAACAACAAAACATGCGGTCTGGGACCCATGGTAACTAGGTTGTGTTTATATTAGTACTATTCTTAGCACTTTAATCCCTGTTACTCCCCCTATCAAGGGAGGTCTATATGGCCTGCATGATTACCCTGACAAAGTATAACAACAAGACACGCGGTCTGTGACCCATGGTAACTAGGTTGTGTTTATATTAGTACTATTCTTAGCACTTTAATACCTGTTACTCCCCCTATCGGGGGAGGTCTATATGGCCTGCATGATTACCCTAACAAAGTATAACAACAAAACATGTGGTCTGTGACCCATGGTAACTAGGTTGTGTTAAGTAGTACTGTTCTTAGCAGTTTAATCCCTGTTACTCCCCCTATCGGGGGAGGTCTATATGGCCTGCATGATTACCCTGACAAAGTATAACAACAAAACATGCGGTCTGGGACCCATGGTAACTAGGTTGTGTTAAGTAGTACTATTCTTAGCACTTTAATCTCTGTTACTCCCCCTATCAAGGGAGGTCTATATGGCCTGCATGATTACCCTGACAAAGTATAACATCAAAACAGATGGTCTGTGACCCATGGTAACTAGGTTGTGTTAAGTAGTACTACTGTTAGCACTTTCATCCCTGTAACTCCCCCTATCGTGGGAGGTCTATATGGCCTGCATGATTACCCTAACAAAGTATAACAACAAAACATGTGGTCTGTGACCCATGGTAACTAGGTTGTGTTAAGTAGTACTGTTCTTAGCAGTTTAATCCCTGTTACTCCCCCTATCGGGGGAGGTCTATATGGCCTGCATGATTACCCTGACAAAGTATAACAACAAAACATGCGGTCTGGGACCCATGGTAACTAGGTTGTGTTAAGTAGTACTATTCTTAGCACTTTAATCTCTGTTACTCCCCCTATCAAGGGAGGTCTATATGGCCTGCATGATTACCCTGACAAAGTATAACATCAAAACAGATGGTCTGTGACCCATGGTAACTAGGTTGTGTTAAGTAGTACTACTGTTAGCACTTTCATCCCTGTAACTCCCCCTATCGTGGGAGGTCTATATGGCCTGAATGATTACCCTACCAAAATATAACAACAAGACATGCGGTCTGAGACCCATGTTAACTAGGTTGTGTTAAGTTGTACTTTTCTTAGCACATTAATCCCTGTAACTCCCCCTATCGGGGGAGGTCTATACGGCCTGCTTGATTACCCTCACCAAATATAACCACAAGACATGCGGGCTGGGACCCATGGTAACTATGTTGTGTTAAGTAGTACTGTTCTTATTAGTTTAATACCTGTTACAACCCCTAATGGTGGGAGGTCTATATGGCCTGCATGATTAGCCACACCAAATAAAACAACAAGACATGCGGTCTTGGACTGGGACCCATGGCTAACTCGGTTGTGTAAAGTAGTAATATTCTTAGCACTTTCATCCCTGTTACTGCCACCTCTCGGGGGAGGTCTACATGGCCATCATGATTATCCTAACAAAGTACAACAATAAAACATGCGCTCTTGTAACCATGTTAAGTAGGTTTTTTTCGGTAGTACTGTTCTTATTAGTTTAATGCCTGTTACAACCCCTAATGGTTGGAGGTCTATATGGCCTGCATGATTAGCCGCACCAAATAAATCAACAAGACATGCGGTCTTGGACTGGGACCCATGGCTAACTCGGTTGTGTAAAGTAGTACTATTATTAGCACTTTCATCCCTGTTACTGCCACCTCTCAGGGGAGGTCTACATCATGGCCATCATGATTAGCCTAACAAAGTACAACAATAAAACTTGGGCTCTTGAAACCATGTTAAGTAGGTTTATTTCAGTAGTACTGTTCTTATTTTTTAATACCTGTTACAACCCCTAATGGTGGGAGGTCTATATGGACTGCATGATTAGCCGCACCAAATAAAACAACAAGACATGCGGTCTTGGACTGGGACCCATGGCTAACTCGGTTGTGTAAAGTAGTACTATTCTTAGCACTTTCATCCCTGTTACTGCCACCTCTCGGGGGAGGTCTACATGGCCATCATGATTATCCTAACCAAGTACAACAATAAAACATGCGCTCTTGTAACCATGTTAAGTAGGTTTATTTCTTTAGTACTGTTCTTATTAGTTTACTACCTGTTACAACCCCTAATGGTGGGAGGTTTATATGGCCTGCATGATTAGCCGCACCAAATAAATCAACAAGACATGCGGTCTTGTACTGGGACCCATGGCTAACTCGGTTTTGTAAAGTAGTACTATTATTAGCACTTTCATCCCTGTTACTGCCACCTCTCGGGGGAGGTCTACATGGCCATCATGATTATCCTAACAAAGTATAACAATAAAACATGCGCTCTTGGAACCATGTTAAGTAGGTTTATTTCGGTAGTACTGTTCTTATTAGTTTAATACCTGTTACAACCCCTAATGGTGGCAGGGCTATATGGCCTGCATGATTAGCCGCACCAAATAAATCAACAACACATGCGGTCTTGGACTGGGACCCATGGCTAACTCGGTTGTGTAACGTAATACTATTCTTAGCACTTTCATCCCTGTTACTGCCACCTCTCGGGGAGGTCTACATGGCCATCATGATTAGCCTAACAAAGTACAACAATAAAACATGCGCTCTTGGAACCATGTTAAGTAGGTTTATTTCGGTAGTACTGTTCTTATTAGTTTAATACCTGTTACAACCCCTAATGGTGGCAGGGCTATATGGCCTGCATGATTAGCCGCACCAAATAAATCAACAACACATGCGGTCTTGGACTGGGACCCATGGCTAACTTGGTTGTGTAACGTAATACTATTCTTAGCACTTTCATCCCTGTTACTGCCACCTCTCGGGGAGGTCTACATGGCCATCATGATTAGCCTAACAAAGTACAACAATAAAACATGCGCTCTTGGAACCATGTTAAGTAGGTTTATTTCGGTAATACTGTTCTTATTAGTTTAATACCTGTTACAACCCCTAATGGTGGGAGGGCTATATTGCCTGCATGATTAGCCGCACCAAATAAATCAACAAGACATGCGGTCTTGGACTGGGACCCATGGCTAACTCGGTTGTGTAAAGTAGTACTATTCTTAGCACTTTCATCCCTGTTACTGCCACCTCTCGGGGGAGGTCTACATCATGGCCATCATGATTAGCCTAATAAAGTACAACAATAAAACTTGGGCTCTTGAAACCATGTTAAGTAGGTTTATTTTGGTAGTACTGTTCTTATTAGTTTAATACCTGTTACAACCCCTAATGGTGGGAGGGCTATATGGCCTGCATGATTAGCCGCACCAAATAAATCAACAAGACATGCGGTCTTGGACTGGGACCCATGGCTAACTCAGTTGTGTAAAGTAGTACTATTCTTAGCACTTTCATCCCTGTTACTGCCACCTCTCGGGGGAGGTCTACATGGCCATCATGATTATCCTAACAAAGTACAACAATAAAACATGCGCTCTTGGAACCATGTTAAGTAGGTTTATTTCGGTAGTACTGTTCTTATTAGTTTAATACCTGTTACAACCCCTAATGGTGGCAGGGCTATATGGCCTGCATGATTAGCCGCACCAAATAAATCAACAAGACATGCGGTCTTGGACTGGGACCAATGGCTAACTCGGTTGTGTAAAGCAGTACTATTCTTAGCACTTTCATCCCTGTTACTGCCACCTCTCGGAGGAGGTCTACATGGCCATCATGATTATCCTAACAAAGTACAACAATAAAACATGCGCTCTTGGAACCATGTTAAGTAGGTTTATTTCGGTAGTACTGTTCTTATTAGTTTAATACCTGTTACAACCCCTAATGGTGGCAGGGCTATATGGCCTGCATGATTAGCCGCACCAAATAAATCAACAACACATGCGGTCTTGGACTGGGACCCATGGCTAACTCGGTTGTATAAAGTAATACTATTCTTAGCACTTTCATCCCTGTTACTGCCACCTCTCGGGGGAGGTCTACATGGCCATCATGATTAGCCTAACAAAGTACAACAATAAAACATGCGCTCTTGGAACCATGTTAAGTAGGTTTATTTCGGTAGTACTGTTCTTATTAGTTTAATACCTGTTACAACCCCTAATGGTGGGAGGGCTATATGGACTGCATGATTAGCCGCACCAAATAAATCAACAAGACATGACCCTGCATTATGGCTGCACCTCTCCCTAAAAGAGGCATCTGTTACAGAGTCTGTGGGCATGTATGCAATGAGCTGGTCTGCCTAAAAGGAGCAGCAAGGCAGTACAGGTCGTTCTCCTTCAGCCGTTTTATACAATGGCTCATGACCCTCAACAGCCACAACAGCATGAAACACCACATATGCCATCCTTTTGCACAATAGAGTACAGGTATGGCATTGATTTGAGGAACCCAGAGATAATTTAGAAGAACCGGGAATATTGAAAAAAAAAACGTGCTTTGACACTCAGTACAGGTCGTTCTCCTTCCGCCTTTGTAGACGAGGGTCCAGGACCCTCCACAGACACAACAGCAGTAAACACCACCTATGCCATCCTTTTGAACAATAGAGTACAGGTATGGCATCGATCTTAGGAACACGGAGATAATTTTTAGGAACCGGGAAATTTAAAAAGAAACATGATTGGACACCCAGTACACTTCGTTCTCCTTCAGCCTTTTTATACGAGGGTCCTGGACCCTCAACAGAAACAACAGCATGAAACACCACATATGCCATCCTTTTGAACAATCCAGTACAGGTATGGCATCCATTTTAGGAACCCGGAAATAATTTTTAGGAACCGGGAGATGGAAAAAGATGCTTGGACAACCAGTACACTTCGTTCTCCTTCAGCCATTTTAGACAAGGGTCCAGGACCCTCAACAGAAACAACAGCAGGAAACACCACATATGCCATCCTTTTGAACAATAGAGTACAGGTATGGCATTGATTTTAGGAACCCGGAGATAATTTAGAGGAACCGGGAAATTTAAAAAGAAACATGATTGGACACCCAGTACACTTCGTTCTCCTTCAGCCTTTTTATACGAGGGTCCCGGACCCTCAACAGAAACAACAGCATGAAACACCACGTGCCATCCTTTTGAACAATCCAGTACAGGTATGGCATCCATTTTAGGAACCCGGAAATCATTTTTAGGAACCGGGAAATTTAAAAAAAAAATGATTGGACACACCCAGTACACATCATTCTCCTTCAGCCTTTTTATAAGAGGGTCCAGGACACTCAACAGAAACAACAGCAGGAAAGAGGACATAGGCCATCCTTTTGAACAATAGAGTAAAGGTACGGCATTGATTTTAGAAACCCGGAGATAATTTATAGGAACCGGGAAATTGAACAAAATAAATGATTGGACACCCAGTACACGTAGTTCTCCTTCAGCCTTTTTATAAGCGGGTCCAGGACACTCAACAGAAACAACAGCAGGAAACACCACATATGCCATCCTTTTGAATAATCCAGTACAGGTATGGCATTGATTTTAGAAACTCAGAGATAATTTTTAGGAACCGGGAGATGGAAAAAGATGCTTGGACAGTACACCCAGTACAGGTCGTTCTCCTTCAGCCTTTTTATAAGAGGGTCCAGGACACTCAACAGAAACAACAGCAGTAAACACCACATATGCCATCCTTTTGAACAATAGAGTACAGGTATGGCATCGATTTTAGGATCCCAGAGATAAATTTTAGGAACCGGGAAATTGAACAAAAAACCTTGTTTGGACACCCAGTACA
This sequence comes from Bombina bombina, assembly GCF_027579735.1. NCBI lineage: Eukaryota > Metazoa > Chordata > Amphibia > Anura > Bombinatoridae > Bombina > Bombina bombina. The sequence goes on along the minus strand of NC_069503.1, from coordinate 14,229,975 downwards.
GGTTGTTCTCCTTCAGCCTTTTTATAAGAGGGTCCAGGACCCTCAACAGAAACAACAGCAGGAAACCCCACATATGTCATCCTTTTGCACAATAGAGTACAGATATGGCTTCCCTTTAGAAACCCGGAGATAATTTTTAGGAACCGGGAGATGGAAAAAGATGCTTGGACAACCAGTACACTTTGTTCTCCTTCAGCCTTTTTAGACGAGGGTCCCGGATCCTCAACAGAAACAACAACAGCAGGAAAAACCACATATGCCATCCTTTTGCTCAATAGATTACAGATATGGCATTGATTTGAGGAACCCGGAGATAATTTAGAGGAACCGGGAATATTGAACAAAAAAAATGTGGTTGGACACCCAGTACAGGTCGTTCTCCTTCAGCCTTTTTATAAGATGGCCCACGACCCTCAACAGGCACAACAGCATGAAACACCACATATGCCATCCTTTTGCACAATAGAGTACAGGTATGGCATTGATTTGAGGAACCCGGAGATAATTTAGAGGAACCGGGAATATTGAAAAAAAAACGTGCTTGGACACCCTGTACAGGTCGTTCTCCTTCAGCCTTTTTAGACAATGGCCCATGACCCCCAACAGGCACAACAGCATGAAACACCACATATGCCATCCTTTTGCACAATAGAGTACAGGTATGGCATTGATTTGAGGAACCCGGAGATAATTTAGAGGAACCAGGAATATTGAACAAAAAACGTGCTTGGACACCCAGTACAGGTCGTTCTCCTTCAGCCTTTTAATACGATGGCCCACGACCCTCAAGAGGCACAACAGCATGAAACACCACATATGCCATCCTTTTGCACAATAGATTACAGGTATGGCATTGATTTGAGGATGGAACCCGGAGATAATTTAGAGGAACCGGGAATATTGAACAAAAAACGTGCTTGGACACCCAGTACAGGTCGTTCTCCTTCAGCCTTTTTATACGATGGCCCACGACCCTCAACAGGCACAACAGCATGAAACACCACATATGACATCCTTTTGAACAATAGAGTACAGGTATGGCATTGATGGAACCCGGAGATAATTTTTCGGAACCGTGAGATGGAAAAAGATGCTTGGTCGGTACTCCTACTTCTAATTTGGGGCACTGCACGTCCAATGTACTGTGCCACCAGATATGAGTGGTGTGTTAAGTAGTACTGATCTTAACAGTTTAATCACTGTTATGTGCCTTTTATTTTTGCTTTGCGTTTTGTAGCCACAGTGCAGCAGCAGAGGCCAGAAAAATTAGGCATGTACAAATGCCTTAAATTTTTTTTTTTTTTTGCAGCCGCTGCTGTAGCAGCGGCCAGAAAAATTGATATTTGTAAAACAGTTAGAAAGTGCCCTAAAACCTTGCGGCTTGAATACTAGTTGTTGGCGAATAAGTCACGCAAGTCATCCTGCATTATAAGAAAAAATAAGCCAGCGTGTGTACCATTTGTAGCCCAAGGCAGCTCATCTCATCATCAGGCCTTTTTTACTCAAATGTATCGCCCAATGTCAGTCCCTTCGGGATTCATCCCTCATTCATTTTAATAAAGGTGAGATAGTCAAGACTTTTTTGACCTAGGCGACTTCTCTTCTCAGTGACAAAACCTCCTGCTGCACTGAAGGTCGGACAGGACACTTGAAGCGGGGCAGGCTAGAAGTTCAATTGCAAATTGGGATAGCTCAGGCCACAGGTCAAGCCTGCACACCCAGTAGTCAAGGGGTCCATTACTCCTCAGAGTGTCGAGATCCGCAGTTAATGCTAGGTAGTCTGCTACCTGTCGGTTGAGTCTTTCTCTGAGGCTGGATCCCAAAAGGCTCTGGCGATGCATAGGAGTTAAAAAGGTCCGCACGTCAGGAAAGCATCCTGTCCTTGCCGCCGTGGTCATGGGAGGAGGAGGAGGATTACTTTCATCTCTTCCCCTGTTAGATTCCCGTTGTGCTGTGACATCACCCTTATACGCTGTGTAAAGCATATTTTTTAATTTATTTTTGAAATGCTCCATCCTTTCCGACTTGCGGGAATTTGGTAACATTTCAGGCACTTTATGCTTATACCGGGGGTCTAGTAGCGTGGACACCCAGTACAGGTCGTTCTCCTTCAGCTTTTTTATACGAGGGTCCCTCAACAGGCACGACAGCATGAAAGACCCCATTTGCACAAGGTTGGATGCCGAGCTAATCATGTCCCGTTTCTCATCCTCACTGATGTCACTGAGGGTATCTTCTTACCCCCAGCCATGTACAACACCACGGGTACAAGAGAGGTGACAACAACGAGCACCCTGGGATGACTGTTGTGCTTGGTCATCCTCCTACTCCTCCTCAAAGCCACATTCCTCCTCTGACTCCTCTTCCTCACAATCCTCTTGCTGCGTTGCCGCAGGTCCAGCAAGCGATGCTGATAAGGCTGTTTCTGGTGGTGATGGACACCACAACTCTTCCTCTTCACGCTCATCTACGGCCTGATCCAGCACTCTTCGCAGGGCACGCTCCAGGAAGAAAACAAATGGTATGAAGTCGCTGATGGTGCCTTCGGTGCGACTGACAAGGTTTGTCACCTCCTCAAAAGGACGCATGAGCCTACAGGCATTGCGCATGAGCGTCCAGTAATTTGGCAAAGAAATCCCCAGCTCCCCAGAGGCTGTCCTAGCACCCCGGTCATACAAATACTCATTAACAGATTTTTCTTGTTGGAGCAGGCGGTCGAACATTAGGATTGTTGAATTCCGCATTGTCGGGCTGTCGCAAATCAAGCGCCTCACTGGCAGGTTGTTTCGACGCTGGATATCGGACAGTTGTGCCATGGCCGTGTAGGAACGCCTGAAATGGCCACACACCTTCCTGGCCTGCTTCAGGACGTCCTGTAAGCCTGGGTACTTATGCACAAACCGTTGTACAATCAGATTACACACATGTGCCATGCACGGCACATGTGTCAACTTGCCCAATTTCAATGCAGCCACCAAATTACTTCCATTGTCAGAAACAACCTTGCCAATCTCCAGTTGGTTCAGAATCAGCCACTGATCCACCTGTGCGTTCAGGGCGGTCAGGAGTGCTGGTGCGGTGTGACTCTCCGCTTTCAGGCAAGTCAACCCCAAGACGGCGTGACACTGCCGTATCCGGGATGTTGAATAGTACCTGCGGAGCTGGGGGGGTGCCGTTGATGTGGAGCAAGACGTAGAAGCAGAAGAGGACTCAGCCGAGGAAGAGGTTATGGAAGAGGATGGAGTAGGAGGAGTAGAGGAGGTAGCAGTAGGCCTGCCTGCAAGTCGTGGCGGTGTCACCAACTCCTCTGCAGAGCCACGCATTCCATGCTTGTCAGACATCAGCAGGTTTACCCAATGCGCAGTGTAGGTGATATACCTGCCCTGACCATGCTTTGCAGACCAGCTATCAGTGGTCATATGGACCCTTGCCCCAACGCTGTGTGCCAGACATGCCATTATCCTTTCGCACTATTGAGTACAGGTTTGGGATTGCCTTTTGTGAAAATAAATTTCTGCCAGGTACCTTCCACTGCGTTGTCCCAATAGATACAATTTTTTTTAAAGCATCAGACTCCACCAGCTTGTATGGTAAAAGCTGGCGGGCTAAGAGTTCAGACAAGCCAGCTGTCAGACGCCGGGCAAGGGGGTGGCTTTGAGAAATTGGCTTCTTAAGCTCAAACATGTCCTTGACAGACACCTGACTGTGGGCAGATGACCAGGAACTGCTACGTAAGAGAGACTCAGTGGAGGATGGTTGAGAGGGGGCAAGGAGGACAGTAGTGGTTGACGTGGCTGAAGATGCTGGAGCAGGAGGAGGAGGGCGACTTTGAGTTTGTGTGCTGCTTCTACACATGTGTTCTTCCCATCGGCGTTTGTGATGTGAGACCATGTGCCTTCGCAAAGCAGTTGTACCTAGGTGGGTGTTGGACTTCCCACGACTCCGTTTCTTTTGGCACAGGTTGCAAATGGCATCACTGTTGTCAAAGGCAGACACACAAAAAAAATGCTGAGCTCTGCGATGACGGCATTCTGGTGGTGGCAACAGCATGCGTTGATTGGCATTGGCCTGCTGTCTGGCTGACCCTGGGTGCCGATGCATGCTGTCTGACTGTGCCACTAGCTCCTTGAGACGACCTCCCCCTGCTTCCAACTCGTCTCCTCCTCTCTGTGTCCCCATCTGAACTTTCCCCCTCTTCTTCTTCTCTTCTAGCAGGCACCCACGTGACATCCACCGACACATCATCATCAACCGTTTCACTTGTATCTGACACATCAAGAAAGGAAGCAGCAGCGGGTACAACATCATCATCATCATCATTATCACACCGTACCTCCATATCTGTAATGCTGCCTGACTGAGGCATATCACTGTTATCTACATCCTCTGTCAATGATGGTTGCGCATCACTCATTTCATCCAACTGATGTGTCAATAACTCCTCTGACAGATCAAGTGAAGCGGCTGTGGTGCTAGTGTTGGTGGTGGCGACAGGCTGGCGAGTGGCACTGGTCACTTGAGAGGTGCCCAAAGCACAGCTGGACGTGGATGGTGCGTCAAGGTTAGGAGGACTAGGAGCGGAAGCTGTAGAAGATTGGGTGTCCTGTGTTAGCCATTCAACTAGGTCCTCCTCAGAACTTTTCGCGTCCCCCCTGGCACCTGGCGTCTGAACAATGTGCATATTTGTAGGGTCTAAAGGAATCACAGCACCACGACCACGACAGCACCTGCGGGGTGGCCTGCCTCTGCCTGTCATTTTTTTTTAAATGTACACTTACAATACTATTAAACAAATTATGAGTGGTGGCACTGGGCAAGTGGGCACAGTATACGCTGTGAGCCTGACAACAACAAAAAATGATGTTTCAAAGTCAAAAATTATTTTTTTTTAAATATTAAAAGTACTGTGACAACAAATATGATTGGTGGCACTAGTTGGCAAGTGGGCCTGGCTGGCACACACGCTGGGAGGAAGGCAACTGCAATTAGATTACACTAGCTGAGTGATGCTTCACAGTCCAAAATTTTTTTTTAAAAAAAATTGTCAATACTGTTAGAAAAAATATAATTGGTAGCACTAGTTGGAAACAGCAAGTGGGCCTGGCACACATGCTGGCAGGCAGGCAGGCAGGCAAATGCAATTCAATGGCACTAGCAGACTGATGATTCACAGTAAAAAAAGTTTTTTAGTTTAAATATTTTCAAACCTGTTAGAACAAATATGATTGGTGGCACTAGTTGGCTTGGCTAGTGGGCCTGGCACACACGCTGGCAGGCAGGAAACTGCAATTCAATTGCACTAGCAGACAGATGATTCACAGTCAAAAAAGTTTTGATTTAAAATATTTTCAATACTGTTACAACAAATATGATTGGTGGCACTAGTTGGAAACGGCAAGTGGGCCTGGCACACACGCTGGCAGGCAGGAAACTGCAATTCAATTGCACTAGCAGACTGATAATTCACAATCTAAGATTTTTTTATTTTAATAATTTAAAATACTGTTAGAAAAAAAATATGATTGGTGTTACTAGTTGACAAGTGGGCCTGGCACACACGCTGGCAGGCAGGCAACTGCAATTCAATGGCACTAGTAGCAGACTGATGATTCACTGTCAAAAAAGTTTTGATTTAAAATATTTTAAATACTGTTACAACAAATATGATTGGTGGCACTAGTTGGCTAGTGGGCCTGGCACACACACTGGCAGGCAGGAAACTGCAATTCAATTGCACTAGCAGACAGATGATTCACAGTCTAAGAATTTTTTAGTTTAAATATTTACAATACTGTTAGAACAAAAATGATTGGTGTAACTAGTTGGCAAGTGGGCCTGGCACACATGCTGGCAGGCAAGCAACTGCAATTCAATGGCACTAGCAGGCTGATGATTCACAGTCAAAAAAGTTTTTATTTTAAATATTTACAATACTGTTATAACAAATATGATTTGTGGCACTAGTTGGCAGCAAGTGGGCCTGGCACACACGCTGGCAGGCAGGCAACTGCAATTAGATTACACTAGCAGACATCTTTCACAGTCAAAAAATATTTTTTTTTAATATTTACACTACTGTTATAATAAATATGATTGGTGGCACTAGTTGGCAAGTGGGCCTGGCACACAAGCTGGCAGACAGGCAACTGCAATTAAATAACAATAGCAGACTGATGTAACAGTTTGTTTTTAAAAAAGTTACACTAATGTTACAACAGATAGGAGTGATGGCACTCAGGATAGAACTAGGCACAGTATGTGCTGGCAGCCTGACACACAGGCTGGCACTAGTGGTGGCAGGCTGGCCTGTAAACTAAAATTAAATAACACTAGAAGACTGATGTAAAAGTTTTATTTTACAAAATTTAAAATAATGTTACACCAGATAGGAGTGGTGGACTGGCACTGAGGATGGAAGTAGGCACAGTATATGCTGGCAGCCTGACATGCAGGCTGGCACTAATGGCAGCCAGGCTGGCCTTGCAACTAAAATTATATAACAATAGCAGACTGACGTAAAAAAAAAATTAAAAAAATATTTACACTAATGTTAGACCAGATATAAGTGGTGGAAAAAAGAGCTATTAATCACACTATATGATGTGGGCCAAAAACACACAGGCCTGATGGAAAATGAAATTAGATTACACTAGCAAAATGATTTACAAGGTTTTTTTTTAAATTTAAAATAATGTTAAGCAGATATGAGTTGTGGCTGCTAGGGCAGCAATTAACCACAGTATGCTGTGTAAGCCAGAAACACACAGGCTTGATAGAAAATGAAATTAGATTACACTAGCAAAATGATTTACAAGGTTTTTTTTTAAATTTAAAATAATGTTAAGCAGATATGAGTGGTGGCTGCTAGGTAGGGCAGCAATTAAACACAGCATGCTGTGTAAGTCAGAAACACACAGGCCTGATAGAAAAGGAAATTAGATTACACTAGCAAAATTATTTAAAAGTTTTTTTTTTTTAATTTAAAATAATGTTAAGCAGATATGAGTCATGGCTGCTAGGTAGGGCAGCAATTAACCACAGTATGCTGTGTAAGTCAGAAACACACAGGCCTGATAGAAAATGAAATTAGATTAAACTAGCAAAATGATTTACAAGGTTTTTTTTTTTTAAATTTAAAATAATGTTAAGCAGATATGAGTGGTGGCTGCTAGGTAGGGCAGCAATTAAACACAGTATGCTGTGTAAGTCAGAAACACACAGGCCTGATAGAAAATGAAATTAGATTACACTAGCAAAATTATTTAAAAGTTTTTTTTTTAGATTTAAAATAATGTTAAGCAGATATGAGTCATGGCTGCTAGGTAGGGCAGCAATTAACCACAGTATGCTGTGTAAGTCAGAAACACACAGGCCTGATAGAAAATGAAATTAGATTACACTAGCAAAATGATTTACAAGTTTTTTTTTTTTTTAATTTAAAATAATGTTAAGCAGATATGAGTGGTGGCTGCTAGGTAGGGCAGCAATTAAACACAGTATGCTGTGTAAGTCAGAAACACACAGGCCTGATAGAAAATGAAATTAGATTACACTAGCAAAATTATTTTTTTTTTTTTTTTTTATATTTAAAATAATGTTAAGCAGATATCAGTGGTGGCACTAATCACAGTATATGCTGTGAGCCTCACACACAGGCTGAAAGCCAGGTAAATGCAAATAAAAATACAAAGAAAAGGGCTTTTTGGGGTGCTGTCCTTACAGCAGAGATTAGATGAGTCCTTCAGGACTGTAGTGGACACTAAATACACTAGCCTAGCTATCTATTTCCCTATTATGTCAGCAGCAGCAACACTAAAGCTCCTCTCACTAAGAAAGCAAGATCGTAATGAGTCTAAAATGGCTGCTGCCAAGGAGCTGGGAGGGTCTGTGAGGGAGTGTCTGCTGCTGATTGGCTCAAATGTGTCAGAAGGCTGTGACATACAGGGTCAAATTTTCCTCAATGATGACACATAGGGGGCGGATCGAACATCGCATATGTTCGCCCGCAGCGGCGAACGCGAACAAGCTTTGTTCGCCGGGAACTGTTCTCGGGCGAACTGTTCGCGACATCACTAGTATTAAAAGGCTCAATATTGCAGCTTGTGTCTCTTTGTCAGGTGGGTAGTAATGCTAATCAATATAATAGAATTTGCAAACTGTTACCTAAAACTTAAAAATGTAGAAATATCCTAAATATTTGTTTAGGTCGGGAAAAGGAAATGAATAGATATTGGAACACAAACAGACAGAGAGGATTAAGAAACAAAATTAATAGAAATAATAGATAACACTGCAAACATATTTATACATATACATGTGCACAGACCTATCTACTTATGATATACGCACATATAAACATATATATACATATACATGTGCACAGACCTATCTACTTATGTTATACGCACATATAAACATATTTATACATATAAATGTGCACAAACCTATCTACTTATGATATACGCACATATAAACATATTTATACATATACATGTGCACAGACCTATCTACTTATGATATACGCACATATAAACATATTTATACATATAAATGTGCACAGACCTATCTACTTATGATATACGCACATATAAACATATTTATACATATAAATGTGCACAAACCTATCTACTTATGTTATACGCACATATAAACATATTTATACATATACATGTGCACAAACCTATCTACTTATGTTACACGCACATATAAACATATTTATACATATACATGTGCACAGACCTATCTACTTATGTTATACGCACATATAAACATATTTTTACATATACATGTGCACAGACCTATCTACTTATGTTATACGCACATATAAACATATATATACATATACATGTGCACAAACCTATCTACTTATGATATACGCACATATAAAAATATTTATACATATAAATGTGCACAAACCTATCTACTTATGATATACGCACATATAAACATATATATACATGTACATGTGCACAAACCTATCTACTTATGATATACGCACATATAAACATATTTATACATATAAATGTGCACAAACGTATCTACTTATGATATACGCACATATAAACATATTTATACATATACATGTGCACAGACCTATCTACTTATGTTATACGCACATATAAACATATTTATACATATACATGTGCACAGACCTATCTACTTATGATATACGCACATATAAACATATTTATACATATACATGTGCACAAACCTATCTACTTATGATATACGCACATATAAACATATATATATACATATACATGTGCACAAACCTATCTACTTATGATATACGCACATATAAACATATATATACATATAAATGTGCACAGACCTATCTACTTATGATATACGCACATATAAACATATTTATACATATAAATGTGCACAAACCTATCTACTTATGTTATACGCACATATAAACATATTTATACATATACATGTGCACAAACCTATCTACTTATGTTATACGCACATATAAATGGATATATATATGTCCCCCTAACCCCACACCTCCTATAACATTGATCTGAGCCGTTTGGGATAAAATGGCATATCCTGTCCAGGGTAAGATACCACCTAAAGGCTGTTTTAATTCAGTTTTCTCTGAGGTCGGCATTGAATAGTCCCTTACTCGAGTTGAATAGAATCATATCCCACTTAGACCTCGGGAGTTCCAGTCGTGTGTCCTGCTCCCATTTGGTTACTATGGTCGACCGGTTTGGAGCATTGGCTCCCTGAAGGGCCAAATACAGTGATGAGATCACGCTTTTTGATCTCACTGGGTGAGGAACTTATATGCTCTAGATTAGTGGGTGTCTGTGTGGCCCAGGGGAGACAGTATTTCTGTATGGCCGAGGTTACTTGTAAGTAAAGAAACCAGTGTAGTTCAAGTGGGTGAATCATATCTTGAATCTGGCAGTATGTCTGTATGCGGTTACGCTGTAAAAAGTTAGCTACTCTATAGAGTCCCTTATTATGCCACTTCCCAGTGCATGCAAATCTGGGTGCAACAGGAGATTAAGTGGTCTGGTCCTGGAGTTTCTATGTATCAAATTCAGAGATCCAGTAAGCAATTTCCACACCCTGACCGTGTCCGCCGTGGCCTGAGTCCTGGAGGAGTGACCCTCAGTTGTGTGGCCTAGCTCCCATAATGCAACCGCCGGGTATTCATAACCCCCCATGTCTGTCTCAAATTTTGTCCACAAAATGTTATAGTCATTCTTGCTCAGTAAAGAGTCTTGGGCCAGTCTAGCCGCAATATAGTAGTCTATCAGGTTTGGGAGGCCTACACCTCCCAATTGTCTGTGTCTGGCTAGTGTATCTGACGCTATCCTTCCCTGTCTCTCCCCCCTCAAGTAACTGTTCAGTGAAGTTTGTAACTTCTGTAACTCAGCCCCGGTACTGCTATTGGGAGTGCCCTAAATAGATACAGGAGTCTTGGTAGAATGTTCATTTTAATGCCTGAGAGCCTACCGTACCAGGAAAAAGTATACACTTCCCATTTCTTCAAGTCACTATTTATAGAGTTGTAAAGTGGAACGTAATTCAGACCATAAAGGTGATGATACGAATCTGCCAGTTTAATACCTAGATAGGTAATAGACTTCTTGGCCCAGGTAAACTCAAAATTAGTCTCTATTCATTTTTTCGTCTGCTGTGGCAGATTCAAGGGCAGCACTTCACGCTTATACAGGTTAACCTTGTAACCTGAAACAAGAGAAAAGTCCTGAAGGGTTTGGTATAGGTTAGGCAGAGATATCAGGGGTCTAGTCAAAGTTAGCAGAATATCATCTGCAAAAAGTGATAATGTATACTCTGATTCTTTAACCACCACCACGGAAATATCTGGATTATTTCTTATATTTGCCGCCAATGGCTCCATACACAAAGCAAAAAGAATTGGTGAAAGAGGACAGCCCTGGCGAGTACCATTTAAAACATCTATAGTCTTAGATTGAAATCCCGCTGCCCTAATGACTGCTGTCGGTGTAGAGTATAATCCCCCTATTGCCTTCATAAATGGTCCCCCAAAACCCATTTCCTCAAGAACCACGGTCATATACTTCCAGTCTATCCTGTCAAACGCCTTCTCCGCATCCAAAGATTGGAGCAGAGAAGGCGTTCCTCTTCCCCTCAGACAATCAATCAGGGACACCGTCTTCCTCACATTATCTGGTGCTTCTCTGTCTGAAACAAAGCCCACCTGGTCTGGATGGACCAGTTTTAGAGCTATCTTCTTAAGCCTATTGGCCAGGATTTTAGGAGGAGTTTAACATCCTGGTTTATCAATGAAATAGGTCTGTAGCTTTGGCATCTTTCAGGGTTCTTACCAGCATTAGGGATCACTACAATTTTGGCGTTGAGCATTTCCGATGGGATGGCCCTGCCCTGCATAACATCATTACAGAAGGTCTGTATATGGGCTGCTAATTCCACTTTAAATATTTTGTAGTACTCCCCTGGGAAACCATCAGGTCCCAGGGCTTTGCCCACTTTCAGATCTTTGAGAGCCAGAAGAATCTCCCTCCTTGTAATGTCTGCATTCAGTTCATCACTATCTTGTTTGCTAAGTTTATTGAGGATTGCATTTGTCAGCAGATTCCTAAGGAGCTCCTGTGTAAGAGGGGTGTGTTCTACTTTTTTGCCGTCATAAAGAATAGTGTAATAATCTACGAAAGTATCTGCTATCTCTTGGGGGTCAGAAGTATGTGTACCGTCTGTTCTCAGTATCGAGGGGATAGAGAATGCTTGAACCCTCTCCTGTATTTTATGCGCTAAGTATCTATCCGGTTTGTTTGAGTGCACAAAGTACTGGGCCCTCAGTTTCTGTATAGCTCTAATCGAATTGGAATCTAATATTTTCGCTAGCGTCTTTCTTTTTAGTTGAAGTAGTTTAAAAAAAGGCACGGACAATGTCCGTTGATGATTCTTCTCTAACTCCCCGATTTCCGTCTGCAGTATATTGATTTTCTCTGTGTGCTGCCTAATAAATCTCGATTTTTCTTTGATTAACAAGCCCCTAAGGTATGGTTTGTGTGCCGCCCAAGTGTTTAGGGGGTTAACAGTTGTCTCTGTGATGTGAGAACAGTATTCCTCTATCGTCTTAGAAAAGTCTGTTGAGTCTGAGGGTCCCTGAGAATCGTTAGGTCAAAGGTCCAAGAGCGTTGCCTGTGGATGTTGATTAAACCCGTCATTTCTAACAGTATGACTGTGTGATCCGACCACACACATGACTGGATATAGGATGACATTACATTTGGTATCAGTATCTGGCTCACAAAAATATAGTCCAACCTAGAGTATGATCGATGCGCAAAGGAATAGTGTTGTGCCATATTTAGCCTCCCTGATAGATTTTGCCATAGAGTTGTGCTTATGTTGTTTGTTAGTTAATTTTACCGTCTCTGTGGTTCTAAGTGGGAGTAAAGCAATGTAAAAGTCACCGGCTAATATAATTCTGGACAGAGACCACTGAGTTAGGAGATGTGATATGTGCCTAAAGAATGCCCCCTGTTTCTCATTGGGGGAGTACACATTGCATATGGTAACCGGGGTAGATTGAATGGAACCTCTAACTATAAGAAACCTCCCCTCTGGATCTGTGATCACTTCCTCGGTATGAAACTGAAGCAATAAGAATAGAAACTCCCCTCTTTTTTGTGTCGGTCACTGAGTGATAGTACAAGGGGAACTGCCTAGACCAATACTTAGGGATGACTGAACTGGTGAAGTGGGTCTCCTGTAACAGAATTAGGTCTGCCCTAGCTCTCGTGTATTGAGTAAGTGCTGTTTTTCTCTTCACGTCTGTATTGGGTCCCTTCATATTATGTGAGACAATTCTAATACACTTATCCATCAATCAGGTCCTACCAATCTGCCTGTCTCCTGTACCCCTATCTCTCCTTCTGGTGTAGTGCCTAGTACGACAGTAACCAAACAATAACAAACATGATAAACAATTCAACATTGTAGAATTAACAACATAGATAGACAATGGGCCTAAAGCCCCCACCCCATTAGCAAGCATTTATAAACAATATCCACTATATATATGTAACAACAATAGTGCAGTTGAAATTTATATATTGAAACATAAGATTTGAGATCAAGGGAGTTATATACTTCTTATTTACTTAATTTACTTATGTTTTATGTTAGCCGGTCAGCTGTGATTGAGACGCAAGCTGCTGGGTTAGGGGTGTGTAAATTGCAAGTGATATGATTGGTTAGAGGAGGTTTTTAAGCAGCAGGCTTTTGAGAATATGTATAACAGCCTGATGAAACGGCTCTGTGTAGCCGAGAAACGCGTTGCTTTGATGCTTTGTTTTTAAAACATTTTAATAAAACTGTTTTATTCTACTCTGCTGGAGTTTTCTCCCTCCTCTTTCCAGTAGTGGACTGTGCTATTTTTTCGGCTAAGTGGAGCTTTAAACACTGTTTACCGCCATTCACCTGTCCCTCCGCCAGTGTACAGATCATCGGCACACAAGGAGGAAGGTGTGTCAGTATCCAGAGATCCTGATTGGCCTTACGGAATCCGGCCTGGCTCGAGGATCAGCTGCTGCCTTTGTTTGTCTTCCGGGCGACGTTGAGGTCCCGGTCTGCGCTGCTAGGCACGTCATAGTGCCGCCTGGTTTGTGAGTATTGGTCTCTTCCTTCTCTACTTGTTTCTCAGGGTTTTAGCGATATTACCCTATTGGCGCCTTCCTTTTCCCTACTACAGATTATTTACTTAAAGCAATACATCCCCCAACAAACAGGATAATCCCCCCCCCGCTCCCTCCCCAGGCCCCAAAGTCTCAAAGTCTCAGCATTGTCCTCCTCAACCACCTCTAGCGGCTGAGTATCTCAGAGGTACAGTCCGTGTCCCCTAGTTTTGAAAGCATCTTCATCCTCTCCCTACATCCCTTCCTCCCCCTCACATAAAGAGAGCCTCAAGGGCTCGGAACTTATTAACCTTTTAACCAACAATAATATGCTCATACTCATCTGATTCTGGTCAGTCAGTGAAAGGTAGAAGACCCTGAGCGAATGGTTTCCCCAGGTTTCTTATTCAGTTTCTCAATTAAGTAGGGACTCAGGTCTTTTGCTTCTTTTTGGAGTTCTTCAACCAGCTCTGTCTCTGCGTCAAGGAGCGGGTTCTATTGTAATCCCTACTGTTTGAGTCAGGTAGATCAGAAGGCAGTCGAGGAGTCTCCAGGCCTAGGTGGTTGCAGATGTTCGGTATATCTCTAGCTTCTCTGATGGTAAATATGGCTCCATTATGGAGAATGATGAGTGATGAATGATGAATCCCCATCTATACTTGATGTCATTCTTTCACAACAGCAGTGTAAGCGGTCTCATGGCACTTCTTTTCTGTAGGGTCCGTAGGCACAAATCCTGAAAGAACTGAACCACCGACCCCTGGAACTTGAAGGTTGGATTCTTTCTGGAGGCCGCCTGGACAGCCTCCTTCTCTCTGAAGTGAAACATGCGGACTATGACATCCCTGGGTGGGGCGTCCCCCCTAGGTTTTGCCCTGAGAGCCCTGTGGGCCCTCTCCATCTGAAAACAGCCTTCCTCCTAGTGACCAGTGATAGCTTGAAACAGTTGAGATATGTAACGTTCCAGCTCCTCTGGGGACACCAATTCAGGGATGCCCTTCAAAAGAATATTGCACCTGCAGCTGCGTTTCTCAAGATCTTCCATCCTGTCCTGGATCAGTTCCAGCTCCTGTTTTTGGGTCTCTACTTGCTGTGATATAGAAGTAACCTCCTCTAGTACTGTAGCTTCGTCATCTTCCAATGTATATACCCTGTTGCCCAGATCCTGGATGTCTTGTTTGATTTCTGCCAGACTACTGGTAACTGAATTTTGCATAGCATCCATCTTCTCCCAGAGTTTATCAAATGTATTAGAGATGTCTTGTTTGGAGACCAGCATTTTAATGTCAGCCTTAGTGAATGGGATCTGATTTGTTTGAGACTCTGAAACACTATTATCTGAGTCTGCCTCTTCCTCATTCTCTGCCTGTTACCATGGTCTTGTCTCCCTTCAACTTCCTAAAGAAGTGGTGTGTAGTATTGGCCTTGCTTCCCTGGGGGTTTTGGCTGGCTTTCTTGTGGCCATATTAATAACAATCTGCTGATGTGAGGCAGTTCTGGTAGCAAAAAACCTCTCTCTCCCCAGCAAGTATCCAAGCTTTTTAACTAGAGTAGTTCAGTCCTCTGTGCTGGGAGAACAAATATCCCCCTCCACTCCCCTATTGTTTTGCACATGAGCCAGGTGAGGGTTATCTAGGCAGGACCCAATCAGTGTATCTGTGCTACGTATGAGCTTCAGAGTGTGTTTATATTGGGACCATTTATGCTCCCAGTGCCCCTGTCTAATCCTTTGCCACTGTCTGGTGGGAGTTTTTTGGGGGTCTATCGTTCCATCTGGGTATAAAATTAGCATGCTTTCCCCCTGTGAAGTAACCATGTAGTGTGTAGGGCCTAACGCTAAGCCCTGTGAGTAGATTGAGTGGCCATTTCAATTAGGGGCTTCATAGACCCAGAGTCACAGCGGTTGTCCCTTAAAACATAGTGCGGTTATGTGGGAGCCCATCCCCTCTGTATGTACCTCTCACTGCTAGATCAGAATCCTCCATTTACATTTGAGGCGTCCCAGGCCTGTGTATAGTGCTGACCGACCGGCCACATGTATCCCCAAGATGGCCGCTGCACTCTATGCTCAGCAGTGTACCGTGAGCTGTGTTTTCACAACGCTATGTTCCGGACCCGGTCTGACCTCTGTAGTCTTGTCTCTGAGCCCTAGGGCATAGTCTCCTCTCTGGATGGGCCCCTTTCAGGAGAAAAATGAGGCTGTTGAGCTTCCTTGATCTCTGGCATGCACGGAGCTGTTACAGTGCATGTCCTACTCCATTGCCCTCCAGGCTCTGCCACCGTAATGGTTGATTTTAGATGTCATACATGTTATAAGAAAAGTATAATGGTATTGTGATGAGAGCAGGAAGTGATGTCACTAGTTTGGGGGCGGGGCTTAGGTCCGGTAGTCTGTGTCGCAGTTAGTTAGAACAATTAACCTGACTAGATGTATGTTTCTATGCTCTGTAATAAAATAGAGTTGTACCATCATTGCTGTGTAGTGATGTCGCGAACATAAAAATTTGGGTTCGCGAACGGCGAACGCGAACTTCCGCAAATGTTTGCGAACCGGCGAACCAGGTGAACCGCCATAGACTTCAATAGGCAGGCGAATTTTAAAACCCACAGGGACTCTTTCTGGCCACAATAGTGATGGAAAAGTTGTTTCAAGGGGACTAACACCTGGACTGTGGCACACCGGAGGGGGATCCATGGCAAAACTCCCATGGAAAATTACATAGTTGATGCAGAGTCTTGTTTTAATCCATAAAGGGCATAAATCACCTAACATTGCTAAATTGTTTGGAATAACGTGCTTTTAAACATCAGGTATGATGTTGTATTGATCAGGTAGTGTAAGGGTTACGCCCGCTTCACAGTGCGCAGTGTAGGTGATATACCTGCCCTGACCATGCTTTGCAGACCAGGTATCAGTGGTCAGATGGACCCTTGCCCCAACACTGTGTGCCAGACATGCCATTATAGCAGACTTATATGGCTTTGGCATTGCTTTTTGGTAATTAGAAGGCTGCTAAATGCCACTGCGCACCAAACGTGTTTTATGCCCAGCAGTGAAGGGGTTAATTAGGGAGCATGTAGGCAGCTTGTAGAGTTAATTTTAGCTTAAGTGTAGTGTAGTAGACAACCCAAAGTATTGATCTAGGCCCATTTTGGTATATTTAATGCCACCATTTCACCGCCAAATGCGATCAAATAAAAAAAATTGTTCACTTTTTCACAAACTTTAGGTTTCTCACAGAAATTATTTACAAACAACTTATGCAATTATGGCATAAATGGTTGTAAATGCTTCTCTGTGATCCCCTTTGTTCAGAAATAGCAGACTAATATGGCTTTGGCGTTGCTTTTTGGTAATTAGAAGGCTGCTAAATGCCACTGCGCACCACACGTGTTTTATGCCCAGCAGTGAAGGGGTTAATTAGGGAGCATGTAGGCAGCTTGTAGAGTTAATTTTAGCTTAAGTGTAGTGTATTAGACAACCCAAAGTATTG
This sequence comes from Bombina bombina, assembly GCF_027579735.1. Classification (NCBI taxonomy): domain Eukaryota; kingdom Metazoa; phylum Chordata; class Amphibia; order Anura; family Bombinatoridae; genus Bombina; species Bombina bombina. The sequence goes on along the minus strand of NC_069503.1, from coordinate 14,212,835 downwards.
ATCTAGGCCCATTTTGGTATATTTCATGCCACCATTTCACCGTCAAATGCGATCAAATAAATAAAAATTGTTCACTTTTTCACAAACTTTAGGTTTCTCACAGAAATTATTTACAAACAACTTATGCAATTATGGCATAAATGGTTGTAAATGCTTCTCTGTGATCCCCTTTGTTCAGAAATAGCAGACTTATATGGCTTTGGCGTTGCTTTTTGGTAATTAGAAGGTTGCTAAATGCCACTGCGCACCACACGTGTTTTATGCCCAGCAGTGAAGGGGTTAATTAGGGAGCATGTAGAGAGCTTGTAGAGTTAATTTTAGCTTAAGTGTCGTGTAGTAGACAACCCAAAGTATTGATCTAGGCCCATTTTGGTATATTTCATGCCACCATTTCACCGCCAAATGCGATCAAATTTTAAAAAAACTTAAATTTTTTCGCAATTTTAGGTTTCTCACTGAAATTATTTACAAACAGCTTGTGCAATTGTGGCACAAATGGTTGTAAATGCTTCTCTGGGATCCCCTTTGTTCATAAATAGCAGACATATATGACTTTGGCGTTGCTTTCTGGTAATTAGAAGGCTGCTAAATGCTGCTGCGCATCACACGTGTATTATGGCTAGCAGTGAAGGGGTTAATTAGGTAGTTTGTAGGGAGCTTGCAGGGTTAATTTTAGCTTTAGTGTAGAGATCAGCCTCCCACCTGACACATCAGACCCCCTGATCCCTCCCAAACAGCTCCCTTCCCTCCCCCACTCCACAATTGTCCCCGCCATCTTAAGTACTGGCAGAAAGTCTGCCAGTACTAAAATAAAAGGTTTTTAATTTTTCCAAAAATTTTTTTTAAGCATATTTACATATGCTGTGGTGTTGGTTCCCACAACCTCCCTGATCCCCCCAAAACAGCTCTCTAACCCTCCCCATCTGCCTATTGGCGGCCATCTTGGGTATTGGCAGCTTATTATTTCACAGTCAAAAAAGTGTTGTTTTTTTTAAATGTACACTACTGTTACACCAGATATGAGTGGTGGAACTGGGCAAGTGGGCACAGTATACGTTGTGAGCCTGACACACACGCTGGCAAGAAGGCAACTGCAATTAGATTACACAGGAAAAAAAAAAGCAGACTGATGTTCTAGCCCTAAAAAGGGCTTTTTGGGGTGCTGTCCTTACAGCAGAGATCAGATGAGTCCTTCAGGACTGTAGTGGACACTGAATACACTAGCCTAGCTATCGATTTCCCTATTAAATCAGCAGCAGCTACACTGTCCCTCCTCTCACTAAGAATGCAGCTTCCGAATGAATTTAAAATGGATGCTGTCCAGGAGGTGGGAGGGTCTGGGAGGGAGGGTCTGCTGCTGATTGGCTGGAATGTGTCTTCTGACTGTGAGGTACAGGGTCAAAGTTTACTCAATGATGAGGAATAGGGGGCGGACCGAACATTGCATATGTTCGCCGTCCGCGGCAAACGTGAACATGTTATGTTCACCGGGAACTATTCGCCGGCGAACTATTCGTGACATCACTATTGCTGTGTCCTGCATATGTCCTGCATCTCATGACATGGTGTCAGAAGTTCTGGCCTGCGCTTCTGTTCCTGATCGATAACAATGTCAAAGTTTACCCCACCTGAGCCTTTTGACCTCAGCCTGCAGCTTGGCCCACATGGCGTTAGCGGTTTCAGCGCTTCAGGATTGCTTCCAAGCTGGACAAGGAGAGTGGCGAAGTACAAGTTAATTCTCTTTTATACTCTATGGGGAAAGATGTGGAGCCAGTGTTCAATGCTTTTACTTTCCAAGAAGGGGAAGAATTTAACTTTGATATAGTTATGGATAAACTCAGTGCCCACTTTGTGCCCAAAAGAAATGTGATTCATGAGAGAACTTGTTTTCACAAACGTAATCAGCGTGTGGGAGAATCTGTGGAGTCATTTGTGTGCAGCCTGTATGAACTAGCTGAATTCTGTGAGTTTGGTGTTATTGAATAGTTATTGGAATTGCAGATGCTGAAGTCTCACTGAAGCTGCAGTTAGAGCCTGATTTAACATTAGATGGGGTTATTAGGATGGCCCGCCAGAGTGAACTGGTGAAAAAGCAAAGTGCTGATCTGAGGTCTGAGAGTATTGTGGAGGAAGTGCAACAGTTCAGGAAAACTGCTAGTGAAAGGCACAGTGTGAGTGGTAGATCTAAAATAACAGATAGACCTAGAAGTGGATGGGTGCAGCATGCCCGATGCACACGGTGCAACCGTGCCATTGATCAGAGTGCTATATGCCCGGCCAGAGATAAAAGATGCAGAAAATGTAACAGAATGGGCCATTTTGAAGTGGTGTGTAAAACTGAATACATTAAGGAGATGCAGGTGGATAGTGACCAAGAGGGTCAGGAAGTGTCTTTTGTGGGGTCTGTTTTGGAACGGCCAAGCTCAGAGGAAGATTGGAAGGTTACTTTTACTGTAATGGGAGCCAAAGTTGATTTTAAGATTGACACAGGAGCAGATATCACTGTAATGTCTTTTGCTGAATTTATGAAACTGCCTCGACAGCCCCAGCTGGCGAAGGTTACTACAAATGTCCATAGTCCCGGTGGCCGCATTGATTGTGCGGGGAAATTTCTTGCCAGCTGTGAGTACAAGCAAAGGAAATTCACTATGTGGGTGCATGTGATTCGAGGTCAGTGCGTTAGCAATTTATTGAGCAGAAAAGCAGCCTGTGACTTGGGCCTCGTGGCCAGAGTGAATGAGATCTCCGAAGATATGTTTGGCGAATTGGGCCTACTGAATTGCAAGCCAGTCCGTATAGCACTTAAAAGTGACGCAGTCCCATACAGTATTTCTACTCCTCGTAGAATTCCATTCCCGCTCATGCCTCAAGTGGAGAAGGAGCGTATGCGCATGAAGTCTATGGGGGTTATTGAAGAGGTTGTTGAAGCAACTGACTGGTGTGCCCCCATTGTTCCTGTTGCAAAGAAAAACAGAATGGTGCGCATCTGTGTGGACCTGAATAGGTTGAATGAGGCAGTGAAGAGAGAGAGATTTGTGCTGCCGACATTAGAAGATATAGCTCCAAAGTTGGCTGGGGCAAAGTTCTTTTCTACATTGGACGCTTCTAGCGGCTTTTGGCAGATCCCCCTGGATCCAAAGTACCGCAAACTGACTACCTTTATCACACCGGTAGGTCGGTTTTGCTTCTGCAGACTATCCTTTGGGATATCCTCTGCTCCTGAAATCTTTCAAAGGGAAATGAGTCCTCTCCTGAGTGACCACGTGGGAATGGCAGTCGTTATGGACGACATTCTAGTGTATGGGTCTACAGTGGAGGAGCATGATCAGCGTTTAAGCTGTGTGCTGCAGGCTATCAAAGAGTCTGGGCTGAAGTTGAATAAAGAAAAATATCATTTTAGGAAAACTGAATTATGTTACTTTGGGCATATTATCAATGGGGATGGCATCAAACCAGACCCCGAGAAAATTTGTGCTATTGAACAGATGAAAAGTCCTTCTGATGTACATGAGCTGAGACAGATATTGGGCCTTGTAAATTATGTGGGCAAGTTTCTTCCAGATTTATCAACAGTTCTACACTCTATCACAGAGTTGCTAAAGAAAGACGTTGCCTAGGTCTGGGGACCTTCACAAGAAAAATCTTTTATGCAGGCCAAGTCCCTGCTGGGGTCTGCCCCAATGCTGGGGTTCACGACCCTTCCAAAAAGACTGTGGTTAGTGCTGATGCAAGCAGCTATGGGTTGGGGGCTGCTCTCCTGCAGTTAAATGAAAATAAACTACAGCCCATCGCCTACTGTTTCTGCACACTGACGGCTGCTGAGTCAAAATACGCTCAAATTGAGAAAGAGTGCCTGGCTGCAGTTTGTGCCTGTGAGCGCTTTCAGCGTTATCTAGTGAGTTTAGAGAAATTTTGTCTGGAGACTGACCATAAACCACTAGTCCCTCTAATCAACTCTTATGATATCGACAAAAGACCCTTAAGATGCCAGAGACTTTTAATGAGACTGCTCAGGTTCAATGTTCAGGCAGTGCATGTGCCGGGGAAACAACTGGTTGTGGCAGATACACTATCCAGGCTCCTGCTGGCTGCTGCTGAAGAATCCTCAACCGAATCTGATGTGAAAGTGTATGTTGATTCGGTTCTGGCCTCAAAGTCCATTTCTTTAAGGAAACTGGAAGAAATAAAGAAAGAGACATATTTGGACACAGATCTGCAAGAGGTTATAAAGTACATAAAAGAAGGCTGGCCTGAGAGCCGGGCAGCCTGGATGTCTTTAAGTTGCTTACCAGTCAGAGAGGTCGCAGCTCACGGAGCTGGAGGGGCTGGTGCTGTCCCAAGACCGCATTGTTAGTCCTGTCAGCATGAGGAAGGAGATGTTAAACAGGATTCACGATGGCCACTTAGGCATTACAAAGTGCAGAGAAAGGGCAGCTATGGCAGTATGGTGGCCTGGGATCAGTTCTGACATTGCAAGCCATGTGTTAAAATGTGCCTTTTGAAGGGAATGCCAGCCTACTCAGAGAAGGGAGCCCTTGATTTCTACTCCACTGCCTGCAGGCCCGTGGCAGAAAATAGCTGCTGATTTGTGTGAACTGCACGGGAAAAAGTTCCTTGTTGTGATCGACTACTATTCCAGGTATTTGGAAATTGCACCTTTGAATGATATCACAAGTCAAGCCGTTATCATTCGTCTGAAGAGCTTGTTCGCCCGGTGGGGCATTCCGATGGAGCTGGTGAGTGATAATGGCATGCAGTTCACTTCTGCAGAGTTCAGTGCTTTCAGAAGGGAATATGACTTTGTACATTCCACGTCAAGTCCACATTACCCGCAGGCCAACGGAATGGCTGAAAGGGCAGTTCAAACAACAAAGTTCATTTTAAAGCAATCTGAGCCATACCTAGCCCTCTTGTCATACAGGGCCCATTCAAGCCACCGGGTTTAGCCCGGCACAGCTGATGCTAGGACGCCAGATTCGCACCACTTTACCCTCAGTGGGTGTCTTCAAGCCAACTGGCTCTGTTCCTCGGGACGAAGTCCTTAGGAGGGATGAAGAGGCCAAAAAGGGCTATCGTTTCTTCTACCACAGGAGACATTCTGTCAGGCCCTTACAGGAACTAAATGCGGGGCAAAGTGTCAGAATTAAACTGGATGATGAGAAGAAATGGAAGACGCCTGCTACGATAATTGGATGCTCTCCAGAACCAAGGTCTTATGCAGTCCTTACTGATGGAGGAACGGTTACACGCCGTAACCGAAGACATCTTCAGCATCTACCTGAGAGTCTGGAACTGGATGCCTCAGTACCACCGCCGGTGGGATCCCCTGTTCCAAGAGAGGTGCCTTCCCCTCAGCAAGATCACAGCGGGGATATGCCTTTGCCTCCAGCGGACTCTTATTCACCTTCCTCTGTATCAGAGGACAGTTCATGCAAAGTTACATCAAGTGGAAGAGTGGTGAAACTTCCGGCCCGATATAGGGACTGACTTTAGCTAGAACAGTGACTGGAAGTATGGGCAGAATAATCCCATGGTCACTGTGGACTAGGGTAGTCTACCCCGATGTCCAAGTCAGGATGTAATTAATGTTGTTTATTTTTCTGTAACCAATTTGTTATATACTGTTCAAAAATGTTGTTGTATGCTCTTTGTATACCCTGTTATTTGTTATATTTAAATGTATGCTTCGCCCTTTGAAAAGGGGGAAGATGTGATGAGAGCAGGAAGTGATGTCACTAATTTGGGGGCGGGGCATAGGTTCGGCAGTCTGTGTCGCAGTTAGTTAGTACAATCAACCTGACTAGATGTATGTTTCCATGCTCTGTAATAAAATAGAGTTGTACCATCATTGCTGTGTCCAGCATATGTCCTGCATCTCATGACAGGTATCACTGAAGATCATTATATTTTCTATGGCCAAATAAGTAATTGGATATGTATGTTGATTATTTTTTTTTTATTACTGATTTATTAAAATTGTAAAAACTGCCTAGCGGTGTATTATTTGTGCTGTGGTTGTATGCTTAATGTCTATGTCAAAACCTGATATTAAAGAATCTGGGAAATAATTTAACTAATATTTAATAATTCTAGCCACTCCCTTTTTATTCAGTGACTATTTTAATCAATATTATTCATTATTAATATATATATATATATATATACAACAGTATTTTCCTAGCCAAAAATACTGTATATAAATCAAACTATATTCCTATCAAAGTAGCATTTTCACAAGATCTCTCTTTGTGGAACATAAAGATTCTCACATGGTTGAGCGGGATAAAAACTATTAAAATTAATGTTTTCCCAAGACTTGTATACATTTTAAAAACCCTGCCCATTCCAATACCTCTAGGGGGTTGGCCTAACCGCCAGATGAAAACCTCAGTGCCTGGGGGCGGGTGACTCCTAGCTGTTACCCAGAATATTAAGAGTGAGGAAAAAAGGGGGGTGGCCCAGGCGCCTACCCTAAGGAGGCTAAGGTATAAGGAAACAGATAATAACTTATCAAAAACTAATTTAATCAAAAGAGAATCCTCACAAATGACAGTTAAAAACAATGTATAAGTTATATAAAGATATATAAAAATAAATGCTCTTCAGTAAAAAACAATGCATATAATAACACAATAAATATACTTCATGGATCCATGAATGAGAGAAAAAATGGTAAAAAAACAGAGGGTGATACTGGTCGCTAAAATGTACAAATAGACAGAAAATATAAACAATTAGAAATTAAAAACAATGATGGCAATCCTGAATATGTAAATAATGGACATAAAAATGAGGATAGAAATAGTGTCTAAAGTCCACAAAAAAATAGTGTCTAAAGTCCACAAAAAAATCCAAATTGTTGAAAGTGGTAAAAACGGCTGGGTGATAGTAAAATCCAGTAATGGTGATAGTAAAGTACAAATCCAAATAAAAAATATATATATAAAAAATAGTCCAAATCCAAATGAAAATAGTTCAAATCCAAACTAGTGGCAGGGGGTGTGAAAAACAAAGTAAATGGCAATAAAAAAAAACGAAGAAAATGGCAATCAAAAAAACTTAGTTATAAATCAGCAATCTTCAATCACAGTGCCAACATACTTAAAAAGTGGTCCAAAGTGAAAAAATAGTAAAAATATTAAAAATATAACAAACGATCCACCTAAGGAAAAAAACAAAACAAATATAGTGTAGAATGTCCTATAAAATTGGCAATAATGGAATAAGGCTTACCAGTGCTGGTCTACGTGTTTCGGCCCGTGCTAAGCCTTTATCAAGACTGGTTTGTGAGTGCTAAATGGTGGCCTTATATAGGGCAGTTTGCCGGATATTGCAGAATTGTTTACTTCCGTTTTCCTCATTTTTTCGTATTTAATCAGTGGTTGTAATCTTATAAAATTAAATTAAAGTTATAAAGGATATTTATTACGAAACCTATTAAGCTTAGAGTATATTAAATTTATGAAATCCTCTTGTCTTTCCTTCTTAAATTTAACTTATAGTAATTATTCTCTCAAAGAGTTAGATTACAACCACTGATTAAATACGAAAAAATGAGGAAAACGGAAGTAAACAATTCTGCAATATCCGGCAAACTATTTCTATCCTCATTTTTATGTCCATTCTTTGAATATTCAGGATTGCCAACATTGTTTTTAATTTCTAATTGTTTATATTTTCTGTCTATTTGTACATTTTAGCGACCAGTATCACCCTCTGTTTTTTACCATTTTTTCTCTCATTCATGGATCCATGAAGTATATTTATTGTGTTATTATATGCATTGTTTTTTACTGAAGAGCATTTATTTTTATATATCTTTATATAACTTATGCATTGTTTTTAACTGTCATTTGTGAGGATTCTCTTTTGATTAAATTAGTTTTTGATAAGTTATTATCTGTTTCCTTATACCTTAGCCTCCTTAGGGTAGGCGCCTGGGCCCCCCCCCTTTTTTCCCCATTCCAATACCTCCCAGATACATCCATCAGATACACCAATTATTTAGTTCTTTCAAATGGATTGTAAGTTCCCATGGGAATAGGGCCCTCGATTCCTCCTGTATGTGTTTGTAAATTCTGTCTCTTAGAAGTTTTATATTATTGTTTTATTTAAATTAACTATATCCATGGACATTGCTGCGGAATATGATGGCGCTTCATAAATAAAGTATAATAATATAATAATATGGAACAGGATATCCCCCAGAACCAATAAATCCATAAGGTAGCGCTCTACAACTATCATGTCTATTGCCTCAGATAACCTCATGTCCATCTATACACCTTTAAAGGGGTGGCACCATTTATCATCATGTCAGTATAAAGTTCACTCCTATGCTCTAATCAGAGCTTGGTATTGATGCGCACCTTGTATGTGTTACTTCCACTGAGTCTTGCTGTTAAATCAAACTGTTATTCCATTTGGAACACTACAACCTCCGCACTCTGTAAATAGTTTCCTGCCTTCAGACCGGGAACCTCATCCGAAGCGGAACAGCTGATGTGATGTCACACGCCAACAACCGCACACAGATCAGCTTACCGGTAAGACTGCTACTTCACTCCAGATCATATTGGACCTACTTCCTTTTATACTTGGTATCTTATGGCGAAACTTACGTAAACCTCTGCTGTACTCCCTGTTGCCACCTGTACCACAATAGAGGCTAACCATAGTTGCACCTAAAATTAAGGGAGTGAGTCTGCTTCTTATGTTAAAAACACATTTTAACATTACTTGTGAAACTAGAAGCAGGAGCACTACCACAAACTACACTATGTATATAGTTGCAATATCAACTTATAAACTTAAAAATCCAAATTTACAGTTGAGGTTCTAAACATCCTAAGTGAAGACTGTTTATTCCTTTCAGGTATACTCAGAAAATTAACAGGATAACATTTTCATTTTTGACATAATACCAAGCATTGAAAAATGAACCCAGTAGATTTGGTAGCTCATGTCCAAACACTCACAGATAGGGTAGAGTCCATTACCCAAGCATTGAATGCATTATAACAAGAAAACTCATCCTTGAAAGCCTATATAAAAGATGTAGCAGAGAAACAAAAATCAGATTCCTACCCTGAACCTACCATAAGCCTAGCTGATAAGTCTTCTGGAGACCGTAAATGCTATAGTGAATTTAAGAATTCTTGCTATTTGCTATTTACTTTAAAGCCCAGAACTTATCCCATTGAACACATATAAGTACTCACTACCATATCATACCTCAGGGGGGAGCCTCGCATATGGGCCAATTTATTTTTTTAAAATATTGATCCTATCCTACATTCCTTGGACCTATTTTTTACTGCAATGTCCCAACTGTATAAGGATCCATTTAAGCAACTCACAGCCCAGAATGCAATGAGATCACACAGACAGTCAAAAAGACCAGTTGAAGAATACATTACCGAGTTTAAAAAATGGTCCAAGAATAGTGGGTGGAATGATCTCTCATTAAAGAACCAATTTAGACTCGGGCTCTCAGATCCCTTAAAGGATGAGCTTGCACGTCTTGAACCCCCATATACACTTGAAGGGTTAATTAATCTCAGCATAACACTAGACAGACATCTTAAAGAACGTAGATGTGAAAGAAATATTAATGATTACTCTGCGAGATGAACAAACCCATATAACACCACACCACTTAGCACTAGGTCAACTCCAAAACAAAGTCCTGAACCTATGGAAATAGGGGTAATGAAGGGGCCACTAAATCCCCAAGAAAAATTAAAGAGAAAACTGAACAACCTGTGCATGTATTGTGGAGCCATCGAGCACTCGGTGAAGGACTGTCCAGCTCTTGCACATCAAAAAGAGGGGTAAGATGTACACTTCAACTTATTGTTTGAATTTAAGGACATCTAACTCAAGCCACTGATCACTATCTATTATTTTACAGTGGGAAATTCATTGACTTAAGAATCAGGCGATTATTGACTCTGGAGCAAGTGCAAATTATATTGACTCAACCTTCATACATGAAAATAAAATACCTCTATTAAAAAAAACCATGACGAATACATCACATTTGATGTTATTCACTCTCCCCTATTTCCCATCATACTGGGATATTCCTGGTTAAAATTGCAAAACCCTGTGATATCATGGAACACTTCCACAATAAATTTTACTTCAGAATACTGTATGTCTAGGCTTACTAGAAGTCCCACTTTTACTGGGATTGTCCCTGTTTAGAGGCGCTGTCCCAGTGTCCCACCCAGTTGTTCATTCTGTCCCAGTAGGGTTGCCACCTCTGGGTTTCAAATCATGTATCCGGGTTTAAGACCGCCTGAAACCTGGACACATTATTCAAAATGACTGGACTGTGGCTCTCCAGCATAGTTGGATGCTGGTACGTTATTACATACAGCCCTGCTTAGCTTAGAGTCTGTGTCCTTCAAAGTTTACTTTTAGTAAAACAGACTGAGTGAGCAGCATAGGGTTTTTTAATTTTGTAGTACTACTTGGTTTATTTTTCTAAGAATTTAACACCCCCCGACCCCTGGTGTCATTGCCGGTAATACACCTTTAGGGGAATCATATGAGTATGATCAGGAAGTACAGACAGGCAGGATTTTTGGCCTGGATCTTGCTTTACTGCATGCATACAGCATTTTGGCTATAATCTTCCTGCATTATGGTATAGCATAGCCTCTTAAACAGCTTTAGCAGGTACGTGTTTCTTTTTTACTTTCATTCAATGTTGTATTTATGCCTTATCAGTATTTGGCTCTGTTCCTTAATTAGACACATAAAACACATATTACACTGCAGATATTAAATTGTGTGATGTATACGCTTTTCACTATTTTATGAAATTGATAATTATGCTGGATGTTTGGCATTATTTAGAATCTGAGATTTAGATGAATGATTTATTTGCTCATGTTGTGTGTGAGTTGCCATGACAACGTAATGGTGCCTTTTTCACTAAGGGGTGGTGTTATGGTCTATTTAAACTGTGTGATTCACTTGTTTGACTGAGGAAGGGTAGAGTATCCACAAAACATTACGCATATAAAAGCTACAACTTTAAAAGGACCGGTAATAGCCATGCCCCCTTGAACACACCCCTGGCCACACACCCACAGGCACCACACCAGGTGGTCCCAGTTTCACCTCTAAAAATTATGGTAAGCCTATGTATGTCCACATGTCATCCCACTCACCACATCCTTCACAGCTCAGTAAATAATATACCAGAGGAATACTCAGATTCCCATGATGTGTTTAACAAAAAGGAGGCAGAAAATCTGCCACCACATCGGAAATATGACTGCCCCATAGAATTAGTTCCAGAGACAGACATACCCTGTGGACAAATATTTCCCTTATCTAAACCGGAGTTAGAACATCTCAAGGAATATTTGGAGGAAAATCTGAGGAAGGGGTTTATATGACCTTCCACATCTCCTGAGGGAGCTGGCATATTTTTTGTAAAACAGGCTTGAAGCATATATGGAAGCCAATTAATATGGGTGCAGTATACTCACTCCATAAGATGAATCTGTACAGCTGAAAGGAAACGTAACATCAGATGGCAAGAGTCCACAGGTTCCTGATGTCAAATACTGAATTTTCAGGTATATCCAAAATTGGACTATAAATGAATTGAAACCCATATTAATTGGCTTCCATATATGCTTCAAGCCTGTTTTCTCTTCACTTACTAGAGAAAATCACTCAATAGACCAGCGCCATCTACCACTACTATCTATCTATACACAGTCACAAGGGAGAGACTGCAAGAAGGCTGCGGTCTGACCTAAAGGAGAGTATCAGTTCTTAGTTCATTTGTACAGAATATTGTGTGTTTTTTTCCATCTTGCACCTCTATATATTGCTTGTTTTTAGATTAGGATATGTGGACCGAGCGCTAAGGGGAAATGGCCTTATGCTTACTATCAGTATAGCCTCCTAGTAGGCTAATGGATGTAAATGCAAAAAAGAGAGATGATGGTAAGCGCTAAGAAGCTTAAAAGGCTAAATAGAGTACAATTTATTAAATGACAATGTTTTAACATGAATTCAATTTAGTAAAGATTAAAATAAGATGCATGGATCCATGTCTAACAGTACTAAAAACTATAATAAAAAATATAAAAATACATATATATATATGTCAATATACACAATAGAATCAGAGTTGAGAATATCCTAGTGGTGGTATAACAAACCAAATAAACTCAGTGAAATAGTCGGAAATATACCGATAAAAAAGAAACACAATGCAGTACTGCAAGTGATCACACAAAAAACACACAAAAGTAAATGTTGATATGTGCACATATAAAACTTATAATGTATCCAATGCGGTGTGGATAAAGTCACAATAAAATCCCATGTGGGTCCGTGGAAGTGTCCTCAAATGTGACGTAGAGAAAAAGTTGTGAAAAATTATATGAAAAATATATATATACAAATGCCAAAAATAAAAATTGTAAAATCCAATTAGCTAATCCAAAATTGTTGTGGGATGAACACGGGTGTGAACAAGCTGAACAAATGGTACTGTGCAATCAAATAGTCAAAGCAAATGATGAAAAAGCAAAAATAAAGTGAAAAAATGAAAAAATGTGAATAAAATTACTAAGAAAATAATCTGGAACAAATGGCACATCCGTATAAGTACATAAAAATCAGATAATCCAATGTCATAAAACCATAGTACATTGATAGCACCGTAAAAAACTATAAAGGAAACAAAAGAAAAACAAATAGTGCAACACTGTGTATAATAAACAATATTGGTAATAAAAACCAAGCTCACCAGTATGCCAACGCGTTTCGGCCTAGACTAGGCCTTTCTCAAGACTATACTGTATAATGAGGTCTGGGAGCTTAAATAGGGTAGTTGCAGAGATGATTGGTACTATTTTGGCGCCAAAATTTGGAAACGACCTCCCCTTCCTGTTTGGCCCATTGCATCTCTGGGATACTTCCTAGTGTCATATTTATGTTTATGTCCTCAATCATAAATACATTCAGTCAAAAACATGTAGTGACCTTGACCACTAATAATATTCAAGAGTAAATCTGCTTTCCTAAAACATGTATTTTAACCGCTTATCAGTATGACTCCGGTAAACTTATGCGGACCAAAAGGAGACTTTCACTTTGGCTCCGTTTATGATCTAAATTCCATTCCCCACTTAGGATCTGACTAGCGCTTTGACTTTGGATCGGTCTGTTAACCCTGTTAGTGTGATGCTAAATCTATATATATATATATTTTTTTTAATAGTTTTTTTATTGAGGTTTTATAATTTGGCATGCAAACAAGATATTGCTGAGAAAAAGCAGAAGAAGACAATACAATCATATTTCACGTGTTGAACAATGTGTCAGTGATATATCAACCAGGGAATATTAATAAATCATAGAAAGACATGCCATTCAAGTTATATACCTTCTCACCTGCTCCAGAGGCCACTTTTGGACCTCACGATGTGTAGGAGAAAAACACCAGAAGGTAAACTGGTATCTAAGAGACCACTCATGGGTCCCAAATTAACCTCAGATTTTATATTGTATTTCTTAGGTGTAAAATTTTTTATTTTTTCTTTAGATGTAGAATTATCTATGCTGCTGAATTATGCCAAATACCCCCATAGTATTGTTAGCTTTAACATTATAGAGGGTCCTCATCATAAGGGCCAGTCTAAACGGCCTCTTGTAGTAACTGATTACAATTAAGGTGCATGACACTAGGGCACTGGACAATTGTACTCTTTCCAAAATCGCCAAGACCTAATTTTTATAAAGGTGCAATTTGTGGGTATTGACACGGGAAAGCAAGGTTAGTAAGATCAAGCCATTATTGGTCAGATGTCACAAGTAGAAACCCTAGATGTACTAAGATAAAAAGGCGAGGGTAGTGTCAAGAGAGCGTCAATTTTAACTAATAACTGCTATTAAGGTTAATTTTATAATAACTGTTGGCATACTCATATTTCTTATGTAATATATTAAGGAGTGTCAAATAAGCACTGAGCCGATAAGTTAAAAGCATCCTATGTATGAGGACCCACAAATCTGGAAAATACAGTGATCTCACTCTCTGGTAACAAGATACCGTGAAATCAAGTGTGCATTATGTACCTATGGACAGTGTTATACAATTCAAAATAGACAGAGAGAGTCTCCACTTTATATCTAGAATATGCTGCCCCGGCCGCAGGCAGCTCTACTCATGATCCAGAGGGGAGGAGATAGGGTCCTCAACTAGCATGTAGTTTATGCATGTGCAATCACTGTTATAGTTATATAATGACTAGACCCTCACAGATGAAATAATTGATAATAGAAAACAGTTCAAGTTTTTGCAGAAAGCATGTAGTGCCTGACAGATCTACCAAACTGCCTTTGTATATAATAACATGAGAATGACCAATTTAGCAATAGACATATAAGCTCAAACAATAATAAACCCCATATAAGGTTCCCACAAATACACTCATATCGCATTATGGTGGTAGAATAATAGCAGACACAGTAACTTAGTCCAAACAGAACATTGGTAATCTTCATAGAGAGTTCCCATAATTATATTTAACTTAAAGCACATTCTGTGATGGTATAACAGTAGTCTTAGAGATTTTAACTTTGTCCAAACGGGACAACAATAGTCCATACATAGAGTTTGTCCAAACATAACTTACAAATATCTATATCAAGTGTAGGGCAGCCCATAAAACCAGCTTGGCTACTATGAGGTGGTTGAGCATAAACTGGTATAAGCTTATCAGCCTACACCTAGACGCTGGAAAACTTTAGCTCTAAAGTAAGCAGTCATGTCGATCTTACTGCAATCTCTAGAGAGAGAGATGTGGTGACAGGGAAACACAGCAATATTAAATATTGGCCATACTTGCATCGGTCCTGTAGGCCGTGCTTCTGTTGTTCCTCGATGTGTTGAAGAGCCTAGAGTATTAGTAGGCTGAGCGAGGTATGTCTGGTGTCTTACCAGGAGCTGCTGAGAACGCTTATTGATAGCAAGGTCTCCTCTACTTCGTTGCGCTGAGGGGTTCGGCTCTAACCCGTTGTCAGCCAGAAGCGTGGTAACTTGCAGTGAAATCTCTGTGTTTTCGGGCTGCTGTGCTGTTGCTGCGATATCTGGAACCGAGATCACTTCTGCGATAGCGTGTGTGAAGGTAAGTACTGCATGGAGCTCTCCATCGCTTGTGATACCAGCCGCCTCTGATGCTTTCATTCTTGGTGGGGAAGCTTCTGGTCTCTTACCCGGGGCCGCCCCGGGACTCACTGATGCCCCTTCAGATGGTTTGGCTTCGCCGCAATAATTATGGTTGCTCTCAGGAACAGGCTCAAAAGGGGTAATGCAAAATGCCTCACCAAGGGTTACTGAAAAATCCTTTTGATAGGCAGAGAGTAGGCTGCCAATTTCGCTCAATAGGTGGATAGCTTCAATACTAGATATGTCCGTTTCGGGGATATTTGGCTTATGTGTTGTAAAATTCTGCAGAGACTTACAAAATAGCACTGCTGCGTAACGACTAAGGCCCACCAGTGACCTCAGCCGGGGGGTTATGAAAGGCCTCAACCTTAAAGCGTGTTCCGGGCGCTCAAAATCGGATCCATCTTAATAAATTTAGGCTCATCTGATGCAGGATCATTTGTACTTCAAAACTCAGGCTGCGTGGCATCTAGATGAGCCATTTGAAATATTATATTAGACACAGTTGACGGAAAGACTGGAGCAGAATAGTTATGTGCGACTTGTCATGGCCGCCTCCCGGAAGTTACCCCCTAAATCTATATTTTGCTTACACTCTCGTCTTTATGTATAAAATTAAAATTAAAATATCTGAAACCGGATATGCCGGATAATGCGGAAACGGCTTCCGTCTTGGCTTCTGGGATATGTAGTTGCTTACACTTTTCGTCTTTATGTATAACATTAAATTATCTGAAACCGGATCTACCGGATGTTGCGGAAACGGCTTCTGCCTTGGCTTCTGGGTTATGTAGTTGGCTAACCTACTTATCTCCGTGGTATGGCCAGACATAGCGGTATCGACTTCCGCATTGGCTTCTGGGATATGTAGTTATCTAACCAACTTGTCTGCATAATAACAGTAGGGTATCGGCTAAAATGAGCATAACCAGATCTGACGATAATTGTTCCTAATTTGTCTTCTGGGATGTCCGATGGGCTTTAAGAGCCGTATCCCCTTTTAGATTAAGTGTGTGAACTATAATCTATTACTACTGGGAATTTCGTAATGATTGGGTACTGTGTTTTAATTCCCTGTGTTCTTGCCTTTTCAAAGTAGTATCTGTCACTGCTTGTGGGAAAATCGTTTGTAAAACTCCTAAAATTGCCTAAAAATTGCTATTATGTAGCTGTATATTTTCCATTAATCAAAATTTTTATATATATTCCCTAAAATGTTTTTTGTATATTAAATTTATGTTTATTCTTATACCTGGATAGGTTAATTAGCTTTTTAATTCTGGATCTTACTCATACTTCTAATGGTGGAGTCTATAGATATTCTAAAAGAGCTGCTATGCCATCATACAGGTTTTCTAAAAACATTATGGAAACTTCTAAATACGCAAGTCTACCTTGATGCAGTTTGTTAAAAAATGTGTTAGAATCAGTGCATTGAAAACACGGGGATACTGTGGGATAATATAAGGTAGAGTTTTGGATAGGATCTTCCTAAGGGTGACCAACCTTTGGCTATGGGCTTAGGAGATAACGTGATATTAGAATACTGTGAACATATTGGTAGAGGTGACTATTCTTGGTCTATTGTAAGCATAGTAATGTTATAAACCTTTAGTTGCAATGTTTCGTTTCATATACTCATTAGCCCTTCGGTAAGCTATATAATATAAATAAGTCTATCTATAGGAGGTTTCATCTGTAAGAGTATGCGGGACTTTTCTTATTCATAAAATCAGATTCTTGTTCTATGGGCTATTAGACTGATTATGTTTTCCAGTCTTCAGTTGCTTATTCTGATACTTTAGTTTTATGCATGGATCTGTTGTCAGATGTATAATCTCAGATCATTATACTTGTGCTTGTAAATATCTAGACTGGGAAGGTCTTCTATTAAGTATTATGCTCTTATTTCCAGCATTATTATATTCTTAATAGGTCTCTTGCTTCTCCAGTAGAGATTTTATTTTGACAAGTTTATAATCTGCTTGTTCTCGATTCTTATCTAATCCTTGTTTTTTCGGGTTTTTTTTATTATAGAGAAAGGTCGGTTTTTACATTAATTACTCCCACATAGATTTGTGTCTTGGTATATACTCTTGCCTCACAGGGGCTATATGGTTGATGTTTCACTGGGAGTTTGCCCTATTCAAAATGAAGAGGTAATTGTTATAGGTAACCTACTAGATAATTTCTAGCTAGGAGACTACTCCCAAAGACCTTAGTCTCATCAGAATGTTGATGTAAAAGATGCATTTAAGTTATTTCATAGAGAGCAGATGTGCCAGGTCTTCTTTATGGTTCAGACCTCTAGGATAGAGACAGTCCATCATGAAAATCCATCTTGACTCATTGAATAGTAGTTTCTGCTCATGGTTCCCTCCTCGCCAGTCCTTCTTGACCTTTTGTATCTCAATAAACCTGAAATCTTTCAAATTTCCCTTGTGGGTAGTCGCAAAGTGTTTGTAGAGGGGGTATCTGTTTTACTTTTCTCTATACATAGGATGTGTTCCCTAATCCTATCTTTAAGGGCTCTCGATGTTTGCCCTATGTACTGTAACCCGCAGGAGACTAGATAGATTAAATTTTTGTCACTGCAGCTGATCAACTCTTTGATCTTATGTTTCTCGTCTCTATGATATGATGAGAAGGTATCTGATTTTTGCCCGTTCTTACATGCCTTACAGCTTGGACATGGGAAGAAACCTCTAATGTTTTTTCTTTGGTGATCAGTGATGTTGTTAGTGCCTCCTTTTCTTGGGATACTAGGAGCTATCATCATTTTTAAATTCCTAGTTTTCCTGTAGATGAATTTCGGTTGGGAATTTAACTTCTCCCCAATCACGTCATCTTCTTTAAGTATCGCCCAATGTTTCTTAATGATCCTTTCCAAAATGTATCTGTTCTCGCAATACTCAGTTATCATGGGTACATCAATTATCCTATTGTTCCAGATTTTTCCAGGTTTGGTCTTATATCCCAGGAGGTTCTCTCTGTTGATCTTACTAACTTCCTCAATCTTTTCATCCAGGATCTTACTGTCATACCCTCTTTCCAAAAAGCGCTGTTTTAGTGTATCCGCCTGTAAAGTCCATTGTTCTGTAGTAGAGCAGTTCTTCCTTACCCTTAGGAATTGGCCTTTGGGTATATTTGACTTCCATGTAGGATGATGACAACTTGTGTTATGAATGTAGTTATTACAGTCAACCTCCTTGAAGAAGGTTGACGTATCGATCTTACCATTTTTCACTTCTATTCTCAGATCCAGGAAGTCTAATTTTATTTGACTGTATTGGTATGTGAACTTCAGATTCTTTTCATTATGGTTCATCACATTGATGATGTGTTGCAGATCTTCCAATGTTCCACTCCAGATCATAAAGATGTCATCTATATATCTCGAGTATAGGAAGTTAAAATGGGGAGAGAGTAAGCGCTAAAAAGCTTAAAAGGCTAGTAAAAAGTACATTTTAATACATATAAAAATTTACAAATGGCAATCAGACGCATGGATCCATGTCTGACTTAACAAAAAAATATATAATAAACAAATCTAAAAATATCTAAAAATATCCAATGGAGTAAAGCATGTGACGCTGACTTAGTGAGCCAGTGATGAGGAGTTAGAAGGACATGTACATTCAATAATATAAACAACCTAAGTGAGTGATTGAGTGCACACAATAGCTGTCAACAAAGAAAAATAGCATTCACAAAAAAGAAAAATAGCATTCACAAAAAATAGTGTTCACAAAAATTGGCGTACATAAAAAATGTTCAAATGTTCAACCGGTTATATGTAAGTGAATCCAGTAGTGTTTCCTCCAAAGTGACGTGTAGAAATATAACGTGAAGTCAATAATAGTAGAATGTAAACGTTGAGTGGGTCAAATTATTGTGGTTCAGCTGCTAAATTAAAAAATTGTAAATCCGTGAGGTGTATAAAAATAAAAATAACTTGTGAAAAAATCCACGTGGAAAACTTGAATTCAAATGATAAACACAGGTCAAAAATCAAAAGACAAAAATCAAAAGACAAAAATATCAAAAGACAAAAATAGAAAATCAGTGATAATATTAAAAAGCACTAAAGATCTAGTGAAAACAAATCCTTAATTCAGATGTTAAAAATCCTTGGTAAGATCCATAACAAACAAATACATCGATAAAATACCTAAAAGGGAACAAAAGAGAAACAAATAGTGCAACACTGTGTATGATATATAATATAGGTAATTAAAACCAAGCTCACCAGTATGCCAACGCATTTCGGCCTAGACTAGGCCTTTCTCAAGACTATACTGTATCAGAAAATCTGGGAGCTTTAAGTAGGGTCAGTGTTGAAATGATTGGTGCTGTTTTGGCGCCATTTTTAGAGGCACCTCCCTTTCCTGTTTCACCCATTGCATCTCTGGGATATTTCCTATGTTATGTTTCCTGTTTCACCCATTGCATCTCTGGGATATTTCCTATGTTATGTTTCCTGTTTCACCCATTGCATCTCTGGGATATTTCCTATGTTATGTTTCCTGTTTCACCCATTGCATCTCTGGGATATTTCCTATGTTATGTTTATGTTTTCCCATCTTAAAGGTTAATTGGTTCCTATTATTGCCACAAATTCTAGTATAAATCTAGATTTTCCTATTTATTTGTTTTTTATTTTCATTATTAGGTAATAGTAGCGTTTTGTCAATGTTGTTATTATTATATTCTGTGTTAACTCAGTTAGTTTTCTGGGCGGGTTTCCCCTTTCTTTGGGCTCAAATTGCTTATTTATTTACATGGACTGGTTCTCATTTATGAATTGCCCCTGTTGATGTCAAAAACTTAATTTCCAATGCGATCTTATTTTGAAAATTGCTATGACCGGAAGTGGCTTGGTATCGCGGCATCAACTTCCGTTTTAGCTTTTGGGAGACATAGTTTATTCGATTCACCGGTCTCTATCATGTGACCGGAAGTTCTTTGGTCCACCGGTCTGCATCATATGACCGGAAGGTGCAGCATCATATTCCCCATTGGCTTATGGGATATGTAGTTCCCTCACTTATTAGGACTACAGATCTTTCTCAGATGTTCGGTATTACCCGATCTTACTATGGCTCATTGTCTCTATGTGTCTATAACATATAATGTCAGAGTCAATGTGCCAATATGTAATAGAATCGGTTACTGGGAATAGTCAATTCTTTGAATAATGTATGTAATTTCTTACGATGCTGATCTATCACTGCTTATAGTAAAACTGCTTCTAATAAAACTCGCTATATTAATTCTAAGCACATTCTTGGATCCCAATAAAACTCACTTTCTTAATTCTAGGCACATTCTTGGATCCTAATATTGAATAGCTTTACAATTTACTTTTATTTGTTCATACTTTCGTAATGGATAGCCGTTTCACTGCTTCCTTCTAGTTCTTTTGAAAATAAAGCCTATGGGTATTCTCAAGGAGCCATTGAGTCATATATGACCTTGATAAAGTATAGACCTGCAATGTTTATCTAACTTAACATTGTGAGACGTTTATTGCATCCTAATGCTGTATCTCACTGCCAATGGTGGGATGACAAACTGTAATGTCTCAAGAGGGATCAAGGATCTTCCTATCTGTTCACAGTGAAGGTGTAAGCTCAAATCTAATTGGGAGGGTTTCATTACATTTGTATGTGTATATAAAGGACTTAAGGTGACCATTAACCAGAAATCAGCTGGTGTAAGATCAGACGTAAATACACTCAAAGTGATGGCTTCTGTTTGACTTTGGGGCAGACGTGGGGTAGAGGATACAAGATACAAAATCTTCAAATTATGATATTTCATTTCACACATTAAGTAGTCCTACATTAGATTGTTATGTATAGACCAGTGTATGAATACAGGGTTTTTTCTTTTCTATGATACTTTTTTAGTTCAATATGACAATTTTAAAGTTGTCATACTGAATGTGTTCAGTTTGACAAAGCTGGGTGTATTCAATACGACATTGTCGCAATTCTTTAGGTCTATTATTCCCGTGTATGGATCTGTTGCCAGGTGTTAATTACTTGACAAATGTACTTATGCTTGTATATTTACTCATTGGTGCTGATGTATCTTTGTGACCAAATTGTCCTATGCCTGATGTTATGTTTCTCTCTCTGATATGATTTTGTTCTTTAATGAGCGACTAACATTTTGTAATACAGAACAAGTATTATGCCCACTCTAAATTTTTACATTTCCCTTGGTTTTTATAGGAAACGGAGAGGGTTAGTATTTTCGATTTTCACTTCCACTCTAGTTTATAGCTTTCATGTATTTGATCTCCCTTTATAAGTACATAGAAAATAGTGATGAGAGCGGAGGTAAATATTTAGTTGGGATACTGTGTGGGGTAACCAACTTAGCGGTCGCATGTTGGGATCCTATCTCTCTAACTTAGGTCATATCATATTTAAACACTCGGAGATGGATGGTGGTTGTTATTTAATAGATGTCATTTAATGGAGATCAGGTGTGCAAGGTCTTCTTTCTGATTTAAACCTCTAGGGTATAGACAGTCCATCATAAATATCCATCTTGACTTATTGAATAGTAGTTTTTGCTCATGGTTTCCTCCTCTCCAGTCTTTTTTGACCTTCTGTATCCCAAAATAACTAAAATCTTTCAGATTCCCCTTGTGGGTAGTTGCAAAATGCTTGTAGAGTGGGGTATCTATTCTGCCTTTCTCTATGCATAGGATGTGTTCCCTGATCCTATCTTTGAGGGCCCTTGATGTCTGCCCTATATATTGTAATCCGCAGGAGCAGGAAACTAGATAGATCACATTTTTGTCGCTACATCTGATCAACTCTTTGATCCTATGTTTCTCGTTTCTCTGATGTGATGAGAAAGTATCCGTTTTTCGTCCGTTCTTACAAGCTTTACAGCTTGGACATGGGTAGAAGCCTTTAATGCTTTTTCCTTGGTGATTGGTCGTGTCGTTATTATTTCCTTTCCTAGGTATACTAGGGGCTATCATCGTTTTCAGGTTCCTAGTTCTCCTATAAATGAATCTCGGATGTGGATTCAGCCTTTCCCCAATCACGTCATCATCTTTGAGTATCGCCCAATGTTTCTTAATAATCTTTTCCAGGATGGATCTGTTCTCACAGTACTCGGATATCATAGGTACGTCGATTGTTTCATCATCCCAGGTTTTTCTTGGTTTATTTTTATAACTCAGGAGGTTCTCTCTCTTGATCTTACTGACTTCTTCGATTTTATCATCCAACGACTTATTGTCATACCCTCTTTCCAAGAAACGTTGTTTCAGTATGTCAGCCTGTGCAGTCCATTGTTCTATAGTAGAACAATTTTTCTTGACCCTCAAGAATTGGCCCTTGGGTATATTTGACTTCCAGGTGGGATGATGGAAGCTTGTGTTATGGATATAGTTGTTACAGTCAACCTCCTTGAAGAAGGTTGACGTCTCGAGTTTCCCATCTTTCACTTCAATTCTCAGATCCAGAAAGTCCAGTTTCTCTTGGCTGTATTGGTATGTAAACTTAAGATTCTTTTCGTTGTGGTTCATTACATTGATAGTATGTAGCAGATCTTCCAATGTTCCACTCCAAATCAAAAAGATGTCATCTATATATCTTGAATATAGGACCAGGTCCGCGCCAGCTGGACATGAGTCCCAGAAGATGTTTTCCCATAGGCCCATGTAGAGATTGGCGTAGCTTGGCGCGAACCTGGTCCCCATTGCTGTGCCGCACAATTGCCTGTAAAACTGATTATTGTTACAGAAATAGTTGTGATTCAAGATATATTTAATACAGTCCAAAATTAATATCCTCTGTTCTTCTGGTATTTCCTCATCCTTTAGTAGGAATGAGTTTACTGCTTCAATCCCTAGGTCATGTGGGATACTTGTATAAAGTGACGTAACGTCACATGTGGCCATTATATAGTTGTTCTTCCAGGTCATTGAATTTAGCAGTGACAGAATTTGTGTGGAGTCTCTGAGATGTGATGGTAATGATATTACATATTTCTGTAACATCTTATCCACTTATTCAAATAAGTTGCTTGTCAAAGATCCTATCCCAGATATAATGGGCCTTCCTGGTGGATCGTTTAAGGATTTATGGACTTTAGGTAGTTGATAAAATACGGGTGTTTTTGGGTATGGTATTCTTATGTAATTATATTCCCTTTCACTGAGTATCCCTTCGGTTTTAGCTGTTCCGAGGAGGGCATCTAGCTCTTTCTTGAACCTAACTACTGGGTTGCTGCAGAGCTTTTGGTAGGTATTGGTGTCATTTAGAATCCTCAGACATTCGTCCTCATACTTCACCTTGTCCATAATAACAATTCCACCTCCTTTGTCGGCTGGTTTTATAGTCAGTTTATGATTCTTTTCTAGGCTTTTAATTGTCTCCAATTGTGATCTTGTCAGATTATGCCTGATTTTATTACATTTGGTTAAATTCAGGTTCCTGATGTCTTGACAGATATTCATTTCAAATGTCTCGATGTGACTCCCTTTGCTGGTTATAGGGTAGAATGAAGACTTCGCCTTCAGATCAGTATGCGTAAATCTGTTATCTATATTGTTACTTAGAGGTGTTTGATAAGTATCAATGGGAGATTTTAGGAAATGCCTTTTTATGGTTAATTTCCTTACCAGCTCCTTTGCGCTTATGAAGGTTTGAAACTTGTCCATTTTCTTAAATGGAGCAAAGCTCAGTCCATATGAGAGTACCTCTTTCTCTTTTTCTGTCAGAACTGTGGAGCTTAAGTTAAACAGTCCTTTCGTCGTTTTGACAGTATCAACACTTCTGGGGTCGCTACTCTTTGGGCTTCGTGTTATGATCTGTTCAGGCTTCTGTTTCCTTGACCTGCTGCCCCCTCTGGACCCTCTAGAGGTCTTTTTTTGTTTACGGAACAGGATTGTTCTTCCATGTCCAGGTTCTTTCTCTTTAATGTTGATTTGTTTTTCTCTTTTTCCCTTGGTGGAAGGGGGCTTTCCCCTAAAAAAACCTCTCCTGTTTCTTGGCCCTTTTCTTGTATTGTAACACTCCTATGTTGTTGTGGGGTGTGTTTTTGTTGGCCCACCTTCACATTGGAGTATTGCTGGTTGTTTCTCCATTGTGATTCTTTGGATATATTTTGGTTGTAGGGAGGGTCGTCTTTCCAACTTTGTTTTCTGTGTCCGTTATACATGTAATCATTGTGTTCTCTATGGCCTGTATGGGCATAAGGTCTCTCATCAAACCTCGAATGATTTTTCCTTTGGTCCATGAAGAATGGACTCTTTCCATAGTTGTCCCCTAGTGGAAACGGTGATCTTCTATCATCACGATAATGGTGCTGCCGTCTGTGATAATGAGTTTGTGGACGGAAGTGGCCATAGTATGGCCTAGTATTTCCAAACCTGGGTTCATGTTCCCAATTTGTTTGGTCCTGGTTTCTTCTGTTGTCATAGCGTGGTCTCCTTTCGGGGTAGTTGTAGTTGTTATAATCTCTCGGGTATTGTTGGTCCTCCCGGTGTGCATTATACACATAGCTTCTGTTGTATGGAGAATCTCTTGTGTGAGAATAGTAGCTGTTGTTTGGCCTGACAGGGGACCGGAAGTACGGTCTTCGTCTTCCATAACTCTCATTCCCTGTTTTGGAATGGTATCCCTGTTTTTTCTTTTTTCTATAGTTCACCTCTGTCCAGTTGTCTCTTACATCTTCCGTTCTCTCTTCACTGTCTTGTTCTGTTGTGTCTTGCGGACAGTTCCCCCTTTCCTCATACGGTGGGTCGGTCTCTCGTGTGTTGTCCATATCTACCGATTTTTTGGCATCCAATTCTCTATTTAGTTTCTTCATCTTTTTCTGGATTACGTCCTCTCTCGTTTTCGTGACTCGTTTTATTAGAGTTTCTCTTCTTTCGGTTATTTCTTTAGATTCTGGTTCTGTGCTGTCCAGATTAGTTAGTAGTACCTCATCATCTTTAATCTCATCATCTAGTTTTAAGATTAGGGATGACTTAAATTCGATGATGAGTCTCATTAGTTGTCTTGAAGTTTCCAATAGGATATTCATCCATTTTTCTGCAAAATCTGGATCAGCTAACTGAAATGAACACTCTTTTCTAATAATCAAGCCTTTAGGAATGATGTCCAGTTCTAAACATTTGTTTAGAAATGAGATTTCGGCTTTATACTTAACTTCAGAAATAAGAAGTTTTTCTAAGTTTCTGAAAATAGATTGAATGTCTAATCTGTCTGGATCATTGTCATGATCATCTAACGGTGATGTCTGAGGATTCTAAATGACACCAATACCTACCAAAAGCTCTGCAGCAACCCAGTAGTTAGGTTCAAGAAAGAGCTAGATGCCCTCCTCGGAACAGCTAAAACCGAAGGGATACTCAGTGAAAGGGAATATAATTGCATAAGAATACCATACCCAAAAACACCCGTATTTTATCAACTACCTAAAGTCCATAAATCCTTAAACGATACACCAGGAAGGCCCATTATATCTGGGATAGGATCTTTGACAAGCAACTTATCTGAATACGTGGATAAGATGTTACAGAAATATGTAATATCATTACCATCACATCTCAGAGACTCCACACAAATTCTGTCACTGCTAAATTCAATGACCTGGAAGAACAACTATATAATGGCCACATGTGACGTTACGTCACTTTATACAAGTATCCCACATGACCTAGGGATTGAAGCAGTAAACTCATTCCTACTAAAGGATGAGGAAATACCAGAAGAACAGAGGATATTAATTTTGGACTGTATTAAATATATCTTGAATCACAACTATTTCTGTAACAATAATCAGTTTTACAGGCAATTGTGCGGCACAGCAATGGGGACCAGGTTCGCGCCAAGCTACGCCAATCTCTACATGGGCCTATGGGAAAACATCTTCTGGGACTCATGTCCAGCTGGCGCGGACCTGGTCCTATATTCAAGATATATAGATGACATCTTTTTGATTTGGAGTGGAACATTGGAAGATCTGCTACATACTATCAATGTAATGAACCACAACGAAAAGAATCTTAAGTTTACATACCAATACAGCCAAGAGAAACTGGACTTTCTGGATCTGAGAATTGAAGTGAAAGATGGGAAGCTCGAGACGTCAACCTTCTTCAAGGAGGTTGACTGTAACAACTATATCCATAACACAAGCTTCCATCATCCCACCTGGAAGTCAAATATACCCAAGGGCCAATTCTTGAGGGTCAAGAAAAATTGTTCTACTATAGAACAATGGACTGCACAGGCTGACATACTGAAACAACGTTTCTTGGAAAGAGGGTATGACAATAAGTCGTTGGATGATAAAATCGAAGAAGTCAGTAAGATCAAGAGAGAGAACCTCCTGAGTTATAAAAATAAACCAAGAAAAACCTGGGATGATGAAACAATCGACGTACCTATGATATCCGAGTACTGTGAGAACAGATCCATCCTGGAAAAGATTATTAAGAAACATTGGGCGATACTCAAAGATGATGACGTGATTGGGGAAAGGCTGAATCCACATCCGAGATTCATTTATAGGAGAACTAGGAACCTGAAAATGATGATAGCCCCTAGTATACCTAGGAAAGGAAATAATAATGACACGACCAATCACCAAGGAAAAAGCATTAAAGGCTTCTACCCATGTCCAAGCTGTAAAGCTTGTAAGAACGGACGAAAAACGGATACTTTCTCATCACATCAGAGAAACGAGAAACATAGGATCAAAGAGTTGATCAGATGTAGCGACAAAAATGTGATCTATCTAGTTTCCTGCTCCTGCGGATTACAATATATAGGGCAGACATCAAGGGCCCTCAAAGATAGGATCAGGGAACACATCCTATGCATAGAGAAAGGCAGAATAGATACCCCACTCTACAAGCATTTTGCAACTACCCACAAGGGGAATCTGAAAGATTTTAGTTATTTTGGGATACAGAAGGTCAAAAAAGACTGGAGAGGAGGAAACCATGAGCAAAAACTACTATTCAATAAGTCAAGATGGATATTTATGATGGACTGTCTATACCCTAGAGGTTTAAATCAGAAAGAAGACCTTGCACACCTGATCTCCATTAAATGACATCTATTAAATAACAACCACCATCCATCTCCGAGTGTTTAAATATGATATGACCTAAGTTAGAGAGATAGGATGCCAACATGCGACCGCTAAGTTGATTACCCCACACAGTATCCCAACTAAATATTTACCTCCGCTCTCATCACTATTTTCTATGTACTTATAAAGGGAGATCAAATACATGAAAGCTATAAACTAGAGTGGAAGTGAAAATCGAAAATACTAACCCTCTCCGTTTCCTATAAAAACCAAGGGAAATGTAAAAATTTAGAGTGGGCATAATACTTGTTCTGTATTACAAAATGTTAGTCGCTCATTAAAGAACAAAATCATATCAGAGAGAGAAACATAACATCAGGCATAGGACAATTTGGTCACAAAGATACATCAGCACCAATGAGTAAATATACAAGCATAAGTACATTTGTCAAGTAATTAACACCTGGCAACAGATCCATACACGGGAATAATAGACCTAAAGAATTGCGACAATGTCGTATTGAATACACCCAGCTTTGTCAAACTGAACACATTCAGTATGACAACTTTAAAATTGTCATATTGAACTAAAAAAGAATCATAGAAAAGAAAAAACCCTGTATTCATACACTGGTCTATACATAACAATCTAATGTAGGACTACTTAAAGTGTGAAATGAAATATCATAATTTGAAGATTTTGTATCTTGTATCCTCTACCCCACGTCTGCCCCAAAGTCAAACAGAAGCCATCACTTTGAGTGTATTTACGTCTGATCTTACACCAGCTGATTTCTGGTTAATGGTCACCTAAAGTCCTTTATATACACATACAAATGTAATGAAACCCTCCCAATTAGATTTGAGCTTACACCTTCACTGTGAACAGATAGGAAGATCCTTGATCCCTCTTGAGACATTACAGTTTGTCATCCCACCATTGGCGGTGAGATACAGCATTAGGATGCAATAAACGTCTCACAATGTTAAGTTAGATAAACATTGCAGGTCTATACTTTATCAAGGTCATATATGACTCAATGGCTCCTTGAGAATACCCATAGGCTTTATTTTCAAAAGAACTAGAAGCAAGCAGTGAAACGGCTATCCATTACGAAAGTATGAACAAATAAAAGTAAATTGTAAAGCTATTCAATATTAGGATCCAAGAATGTGCCTAGAATTAAGAAAGTGAGTTTTATTGGGATCCAAGAATGTGCTTAGAATTAATATAGCGAGTTTTATTAGAAGCAGTTTTACTATAAGCAGTGATAGATCAGCATCGTAAGAAATTACATACATTATTCAAAGAATTGACTATTCCCAGTAACCGATTCTATTACATATTGGCACATTGACTCTGACATTATATGTTATAGACACATAGAGACAATGAGCCATAGTAAGATCGGGTAATACCGAACATCTGAGAAAGATCTGTAGTCCTAATAAGTGAGGGAATTACATATCCCATAAGCCAATGGGGAATATGATGCTGCACCTTCCGGTCGTATGATGCAGACCGGTGGACCAAAGAACTTCCGGTCACATGATAGAGACCGGTGAATCGAATAAACTATGTCTCCCAAAAGCTAAAACGGAAGTTGATGCCGCGATACCAAGCCACTTCCGGTCATAGCAATTTTCAAAATAAGATTGCATTGGAAATTAAGTTTTTGACATCAACAGGGGCAATTCATAAATGAGAACCAGTCCATGTAAATAAATAAGCAATTTGAGCCCAAAGAAAGGGGAAACCCGCCCAGAAAACTAACTGAGTTAACACAGAATATAATAATAACAACATTGACAAAACGCTACTATTACCTAATAATGAAAATAAAAAACAAATAAATAGGAAAATCTAGATTTATACTAGAATTTGTGGCAATAATAGGAACCAATTAACCTTTAAGATGGGAAAACATAAACATAACATAGGAAATATCCCAGAGATGCAATGGGTGAAACAGGAAACATAACATAGGAAATATCCCAGATATGCAATGGGTGAAACAGGAAACATAACATAGGAAATATCCCAGAGATGCAATGGGTGAAACAGGAAACATAACATAGGAAATATCCCAGAGATGCAATGGGTGAAACAGGAAAGGGAGGTGCCTCTAAAAATGGCGCCAAAACAGCACCAATCATTTCAACACTGACCCTACTTAAAGCTCCCAGATTTTCTGATACAGTATAGTCTTGAGAAAGGCCTAGTCTAGGCCGAAACGCGTTGGCATACTGGTGAGCTTGGTTTTAATTACCTATATTATATATCATACACAGTGTTGCACTATTTGTTTCTCTTTTGTTCCCTTTTAGGTATTTTATCGATGTATTTGTTTGTTATGGATCTTACCAAGGATTTTTAACATCTGAATTAAGGATTTGTTTTCACTAGATCTTTAGTGCTTTTTAATATTATCACTGATTTTCTATTTTTGTCTTTTGATATTTTTGTCTTTTGATTTTTGTCTTTTGATTTTTGACCTTTGTTTATCATTTGAATTCAAGTTTTCCACGTGGATTTTTTCACAAGTTATTTTTATTTTTATACACCTCACGGATTTACAATTTTTTAATTTAGCAGCTGAACCACAATAATTTGACCCACTCAACGTTTACATTCTACTATTATTGACTTCACGTTATATTTCTACACGTCACTTTGGAGGAAACACTACTGGATTCACTTACATATAACCGGTTGAACATTTGAACATTTTTTATGTACGCCAATTTTTGTGAACACTATTTTTTGTGAATGCTATTTTTCTTTTTTGTGAATGCTATTTTTCTTTGTTGACAGCTATTGTGTGCACTCAATCACTCACTTAGGTTGTTTATATTATTGAATGTACATGTCCTTCTAACTCCTCATCACTGGCTCACTAAGTCAGCGTCACATGCTTTACTCCATTGGATATTTTTAGATATTTTTAGATTTGTTTATTATATATTTTTTTGTTAAGTCAGACATGGATCCATGCGTCTGATTGCCATTTGTAAATTTTTATATGTATTAAAATGTACTTTTTACTAGCCTTTTAAGCTTTTTAGCGCTTACTCTCTCCCCATTTTAACTTTTTATATTGTTAGCCTACTAGGAGGCTATATAGTTAGTAAGCTTAAGGCCCTGGGTGTAGCGCTCGGTCCACTTCTCCTGTTCTTATATCTCGAGTATAGGACCAGGTCCACGCCCACCAGACATGAGTCCCAGAAGATGTTTTCCCATAGGCCCATGTAAAGTTTCACGTAGCTCGGCGCGAACCTGGTCCCCATTGCTGTACCGCACAATTGCTTATAAAACTGATTGTTATTACAAAAGTAATTGTGGTTCAAGATGTAATCAATACAGTCCAGTATAAATATCCTCTGTTCGTCTGGTATTTCTTGGTCTTTGGTTAGAAATGAGTTAACTGCTTCTATCCCTAAGTTGTGTGGGATGCTTGTGTATAGTGACGTAACGTCACATGTGGCCATTATGTAATTGTTTTTCCAGGGCATTGTATTTAGCAGTGACAGGATTTGTGTGGAATCTCTGAGGTTTGATGGTAAAGATACTACATACTTCTGTAAAACCTTATCGACATATTCTGATAAATTACTTGTCAGAGATCCTATCCCAGATATAATGGGCCTTCCCGGTGGATTGTGCAGGGACTTGTGGACTTTGGGTAGTTGGTAAAAAACAGGTGTTTTCGGGTATGATATTCTTATATAGTTGTATTCTTTTTCGCTGAGTATCCCCTCGGTTTTTGCTCTTCCAAGGAGGACATCAAGCTCTTTCTTGAATCTTGCTACTGGATTACTACAGAGCTTTTGGTAAGTATTGATGTCACTCAGAATCCTCAGACATTCATCTTCATACTTCACCTTGTCCATAAAAACAATTACGCCACCTTTATCGGCTGGTTTAATAGTTAAGTTATGGTTCCTTTCTAGGCGTTTAATCGTCTCCAATTGTGGTCTTGTCATATTATGCCTGATTTGGTTACATTTAGATTGTTTCAGATTTCTAATGTCTTGACAGACATTCATTTCGAATGTCTCTATATGGCTCCCTTTACTAGTAATAGGGTAGAATGAAGACTTCACCTTGAGGTCAGTATGAGTAAATCTATCATTCGCTTCATCATTTTGCGTTGTCTGATAGGTATTGATGGGTGTTTTTAGGAAGTGCCTTTTTAAGGTCAATTTCCTCACCAGTTCCTTGACGCTTATGAAGGTTTGGAACTTGTCCATTTTTTTGGATGGAGCAAAACTCAGTCCATATGAGAGTACCTCTTTTTCTTTGTCTGTCAGTACTGTAGAACTCAGGTTGAACAGCCCTTTGGTTGTCTTGTCAGTATCCTCTATGATGGGGTCGTTGGTCTCGGAACCTAATACTGTGGTTTGTTCAGGCTTCTGTTTCCTTGCCCTGTTGCCCCCCCTGGATCCTCTAGGGGTCTTTGTTTGCCTGTGGAACTTGATTGTTCTTCCACATCCAGGTTCTTTCTATTTAGTGTTGGTTTGTTTTTCTCTTTTTCCCTTGGTGGTGGGGGGCTTTCCCCTAAAAAAACTTTGTCGGTTTCCTTGCCATTTGCTTGTATTGTAATAGTCCTATGCTGTTGTAGGGTATGTTTGTGTTGGCCCACCGGCAAATTGGGATGTTGTTGATCATCCCTCCATTGTGGATTTTTAGACATAACCTGGCTATGGGAAGGATAGTCTTTCCAGCTTTGTTTCCTATAACCATTATATGTGTTATGGTTATATTCCCTATAGCCTGTGTGGGCATATGTCCTTTCCTCAAACCTCGGGTGGTTCTTCCCTTGATCCATTGGTAATGGACTCTTTGCTTAATTTTCCCTCAATGGGGGTGATGTTCTTCTGTCATCACGGAAATGGTACTGACGTCTGTAATTATAAGACTGTGGACGTGAATGGCCATAATGTGGCCTCATATTACCAAATCGTGGTTCGTACTCACGAAATTGGTGATCCTGGTTTCTCCTGTAGTTGTATCTTGGTCTTCTTTCAGAGTAACCATAGTTGTTGTAATCTCTGTGGTATTGATGATCCGCCTGATAAGCATTATGCCCATATCCTCTATTGTATGGGGAATTCCTTGTGTACGAATAGTGGCTATTATTTGGCCTTGCGGGTGAACGGAAGTGGGGTCTTTGTTTTCCATAATTATCATTTGTCTTGGAATGATATCCTTGTCTGTTCTTCTTTCCGTGGTTCACCTCTGTCCAGTTTCCCTGTGTGTCTTCCACTGTCTCCTCGCAATTTTGCTCTGTTGTATATTGTGGACAGTCTCTCCTTTCCTCATTTGTTGGGTCAGTTTCTTGTGTATTACTCAAATCCAACTATTTCTTGGCATCTAATTCTCTGTTTAATTTCTTCATCTTTCTCTGGATAACATCTTATCTTGTTTTAGTGACTCGTTTAATTAGGGTGTCTCTTCTCTCAGTTATTTCCTTAGACTCTGGTTCTGTGCTGTCCAAATTAGTTAGCAGTACCTCATCGTCTTTAATTTCATCATCTAGTTTTAAAATTAAAGAAGACTTAAATTCAATAATGAGTCTCATCAATTGTCTTGATGTCTCCAATAGGATGTTCATCCATTTGTCTGCAAAATTTGGATCAGCTAGCTGAAATGAGCAATCTTTTCTGATGCTTAGGCCTTTGGGAATAATATCAAGTTCCAAGCATTTATTTAGAAATGAAAATTCAGCTTTATACTTGACTTCAGAGATAAGGAGTTTCTCTAAGTTTCTAAAAATGGATGAGATGTCTAATCTGTCTGGGTCATCGTAATTTTCATCTATCGGTGTAGTGATATTTAAGGTGATGTCCCTTCTTAGTGTTGACAACAGATCCATGTTAATATTTGAGAATGAAAATTTGCACACGTGTGCTAATGCCTGTGTAGGAGGAATACTTGTTACAGTAATCCGTGAATGAGAGTTCTTGTGACTACCGTCCTAATGTGAAGCTGCTCAGGACCTACTAGGACAAAAAAACTGGATTAGGATATGTGGACCGAGCGCTAAGGGGAAATGGCCTTATGCTTACTATCAGTATAGCCTCCTAGTAGGCTAATGGATCTAAATGCAAAAAAGAGAGATGATGGTAAGCGCTAAGAAGCTTAAAAGGCTAAATAGAGTACAATTTATTAAATGACAATGTTTTAACACAAATTCAATTTAGTAAAGATTAAAATAAGATGCATGGATCCATGTCTAACAGTGCTAAAAACTATAATAAAAAATATAAAAATACATATATATATATATGTCAAAATACACAATAGAATCAGAGTTGAGAATATCCTAGTGGTGGTATAACAAACCTAATAAACTGCGTGAAATAGTCGGAAATATACTGATAAAAAAGAAACACAATGCAGTACTGCAAGTGATCACACAAAAAAACACACAAAAGTAAATGTTGATATGTGCACATATAAAACTTATAATGTATCCAATGCGGTGTGGATAAAGTCACAATAAAATCCCATGTGGGTCCGTGGAAGTGTCCTCAAATGTGACGTAGAGAAAAAGTTGTGAAAAATTATATGAAAAATATATATATACAAATGCCAAAAATAAAAATTGTAAAATCCAATTAGCTAATCCAAAATTGTTGTGGGATGAACACGGGTGTGAACAAGCTGAACAAATGGTACTGTGCAATCAAATAGTCAAAGCAAATGATGAAAAGCAAAAATAAAGTGAAAAAATGAAAAAATGTGAATAAAAATACTAAGAAAATAATCTGGAACAAATGGCACATCCGTATAAGTACATAAAAATCAGATAGTCCGATGTCATAAAACCATAGTACATTGATAGCACAGTAAAAAACTATAAAGGAAACAAAAGAAAAACAAATAGTGCAACACTGTGTATAATAAACAATATTGGTAATAAAAACCAAGCTCACCAGTATGCCAACGCGTTTCGGCCTAGACTAGGCCTTTCTCAAGACTATATTGTATAATGAGGTCTGGGAGCTTAAATAGGGTAGTTGCAGAGATGATTGGTACTATTTTGGCGCCAAAATTTGGAAACGACCTCCCCTTCCTGTTTGGCCCATTGCATCTCTGGGATACTTCCTAGTGTCATATTTATGTTTATGTCCTCAATCATAAATACATTCAGTCAAAAACATGTAGTGACCTTGACCACTAATAATATTCAAGAGTATATCTGCTTTCCTAAAACTTATGTATTTTAACCGCTTATCAGTATGACTCCGGTAAACTTATGCGGACCAAAAGGAGACTTTCACTTTGGCTCCATTTATGATCTAAATTCCATTCCCCACTTAGGATCTGACTAGCGCTTTCCTCTCTATGGACTGACTTTGGATCGATCTGTTAACCCTGTTAGTGTGATGCTAAATCTATATTTTGCTTACACTCTCGTCTTTATGTATAAAATTAAAATTAAAATATCTGAAACCGGATATGCTGGATAATGCGGAAACGGCTTCCGTCTTGGCTTCTGGGATATGTAGTTGCTTACACTTTTCGTCTTTATGTATAACATTAAATTATCTGAAACCGGATCTACCGGATGTTGCGGAAACGGCTTCCGCCTTGGCTTCTGGGATATGTAGTTGGCTAACCTACTTATCTCTGTGGTATGGCCAGACATAGCGGTATCGACTTCCGCATTGGCTTCTGGGATATGTAGTTATCTAACCAACTTGTCTGCATAATAACAGTAGGGTATCGGCTAAAATGAGCATAACCAGATCTGACGATAATTGTTCCTAATTTGTCTTCTGGGATGTCCGATGGGCTTTGAGAGCCGTATCCCCTATTAGATTAAGTGTGTGAACTATAATCTATTACTACTGGGAATTTCGTAATGATCAAAGGTCAAGAAGGACTGGCGAGGAGGGAACCATGAGCAGAAACTACTATTCAATGAGTCAAGATGGATTTTCATGATGGACTGTCTCTATCCTAGATGTCTGAACCATAAGGAAGACCTGGCACATCTGCTCTCTATGAAATAACTTAAATGCATCTTTTACATCAACATTCTGATGAGACTAAGGTCTTTGGGAGTAGTCTCCTAGCTAGAAATTATCTAGTAGGTTACCTATAACAATTACCTCTTCATTTTGAATAGGGCAAACTCCCAGTGAAACATCAACCATATAGCCCCTGTGAGGCAAGAGTATATACCAAGACACAAATCTATGTGGGAGTAATTAATGTAAAAACCGACCTTTCTCTATAATAAAAAAACCCCGAAAAAACAAGGATTAGATAAGAATCGAGAACAAGCAGATTATAAACTTGTCAAAATAAAATCTCTACTGGAGAAGCAAGAGACCTATTAAGAATATAATAATGCTGGAAATAAGAGCATAATACTTAATAGAAGACCTTCCCAGTCTAGATATTTACAAGCACAAGTATAATGATCTGAGATTATACATCTGACAACAGATCCATGCATAATACTAAAGTATCAGAATAAGCAACTGAAGACTGGAAAACATAATCAGTCTAATAGCCCATAGAACAAGAATCTGATTTTATGAATAAGAAAAGTCCTGCATACTCTTACAGATGAAACCTCCTATAGATAGACTTATTTATATTATATAGCTTACCAAAGGGCTAATGAGTATATGAAACGAAACATTGCAACTAAAGGTTTATAACATTACTACGCTTACAATAGCCCAAGAATAGTCACCTCTATCAATATGTTCACATTATTCTAATATCACGTTATCTCCATAAGCCCATAGCCAAAGGTTGGTCACCCTTAGGAAGATCCTATCCAAAACTCTACCTTATATTATCCCGCAGTGTATCCCCGTGTTTTCAATGCACTGATTCTAACACATTTTTTAACAAACTACATCAAGGTAGACTTGTGTATTTAGAAGTTTCCATAATGTTTTTATAAAACCTGTATGATGGCATAGCAGCTCTTTTAGAATATCTATAGACTCCACCATTAGAAGTATGAGTAAGATCCAGAATTAAAAAGCTAATTAACCTATCAAGGTATAAGAATAAACATAGGTTTAATATACAAAAAACATTTTAGGGAATATATATAAAAATTTTGATTAATGGAAAATATACAGCTACATAATAGTAATTTTTAGGCAATTTTAGGAGTTTTACAAATGATTTTCCCACAAGCAGTGACAGATACTACTTTGAAAAGGCAAGAACACAGGGAATTAAAACACAGTACCCAATCATTACGAAATTCCCAGGAGTAATAGATTATAGTTCACACACTTAATCTAAAAGGGGATACGGCTCTTAAAGCCCATCAGACATCCCAGAAGACAAATTAGGAACAATTATCGTCAGATCTGGTTATGCTCATTTTAGCCGATACCCTACTGTTATTATGCAGACAAGTTGGTTAGATAACTACATATCCCAGAAGCCAATGCGGAAGTCGATACCGCTATGTCTGGCCATACCACGGAGATAAGTAGGTTAGCCAACTACATATCCCAGAAGCCAAGGCGGAAGCCGTTTCCACAATATCCGGTAGATCCGGTTTCAGATAATTTAATGTTATACATAAAGACGAAAAGTGTAAGCAACTACATATCTCAGAAGCCAAGGCGGAAGCCGTTTCCGCATTATCCGGCATATCCAGTTTCAGATATTTTAATTTTATACATAAAGACGAGAGTGTAAGCAAAATATAGATTTAGCATCACACTAACAGGGTTAACAGACCGATCCAAAGTCCATAGAGAGGAAAGCGCTAGTCAGATCCTAAGTGGGGAATGGAATTTAGATCATAAACGGAGCCAAAGTGAAAGTCTCCTTTTGGTCCGCATAAGTTTACCGGAGTCATACTGATAAGCGGTTAAAATACATAAGTTTTAGGAAAGCAGATTTACTCTTGAATATTATTAGTGGTCAAGGTCACTACATGCTTTTGACTGAATGTATTTATGATTGAGGACATAAACATAAATATGACAATAGGAAGTATCCCAGAGATGCAATGGGCCAAACAGGAAGGGGAGGTCGTTTCCAAATTTTGGCGCCAAAATAGTACCAATCATCTCTGCAACTACCCTATTTAAGCTCCCAGACCTCATTATACAGTATAGTCTTGAGAAAGGCCTAGTCTAGGCCGAAACACGTTGGCATACTGGTGAGCTTGGTTTTTATTACCAATATTGTTTATTATACACAGTGTTGCACTATTTGTTTTTCTTTTGTTTCCTTTATAGTTTTTTACGGTGCTATCAATGTACTATGGTTTTATGACATCGGACTATCTGATTTTTATGTACTTATACGGATGTGCCATTTGTTCCAGATTATTTTCTTAGTAATTTTATTCACATTTTTTCATTTTTTCACTTTATTTTTGCTTTTTCATCATTTGCTTTGACTATTTGATTGCACAGTACCATTTGTTCAGCTTGTTCACACCCGTGTTCATCCCACAACAATTTTGGATTAGCTAATTGGATTTTACAATTTTTATTTTTGGCATTTGTATATATATATTTTTCATATAATTTTTCACAACTTTTTCTCTACGTCACATTTGAGGACACTTCCACGGACCCACATGGGATTTTATTGTGACTTTATCCACACCGCATTGGATACATTATAAGTTTTATATGTGCACATATCAACATTTACTTTTGTGTGTTTTTTTGTGTGATCACTTGCAGTACTGCATTGTGTTTCTTTTTTATCGGTATATTTCCGACTATTTCATGGAGTTTATTTGGTTTGTTATACCACCACTAGGATATTCTCAACTCTGATTCTATTGTGTATATTGACATATATATATATATATGTATTTTTATATTTTTTATTATAGTTTTTAGTACTGTTAGACATGGATCCATGCATCTTATTTTAATCTTTACTAAATTGAATTTATGTTAAAACATTGTCATTTAATAAATTGTACTCTATTTAGCCTTTTAAGCTTCTTAGCGCTTACCATCATCTCTCTTTATTGCTTGTTTTAAGGCCAATAGTAGACTACAGAAAACGAAATTGACGCACAATAAAAAATAGGTATCATCTACCGCTAATTCCCGAGCTAATAGAAAGACTCGAGGGCGCAACCTATTTCACCAAGTTAGACCTCAGAGGAGCCTACAATCTTATTTGAGTAAGATATGGGGACGAGTGGCTCACAGCATTTCGTACAAGATATGACTTGTACGAGTACACTGTGATGCCATTCGGCCTTTGCAACACCCCCGCCACTTTCCAATTTTTAATCAACGATATCTTCTGGATATCTCAGTAGTAATCTTTCTGGATGACATACTCATTTACTCAAAAACCTTCTCAGATCATGTAAAAAATGTCCGTACTGTTCTTTCACACTTAAGACAAAATCAACTATACGCCAAACCTGAAAAATGTTTGGCGTATAGTTTCATGCCTTCAGACCGGGAACCTCATCCGAAGCGGAACAGATGATGTGACGTCACATGCAGACAACCGCACACAAATCAGCTTACGGGTAAGACTGCTACTTCACTCCGGATCATATTGGACCTACTTCCTCAAGGTATGATAGCGAGGACTTATATCTTATTATCTATTTCCAGGATCTTATTACCTAACCTACACATGTACAGTCAGCTTCAAGATTCCGGTGAGTCGCCACTTCCTGCTTCTCTTCTGAACCACTTGTTAAGTTGTAACTGCAGCATTCCACTTTGTATGCATATCCATGTATTTGTTACATTCAAACAACTTTTATACTTGGTATCTTATGGTGAAACTTACGTAAACCTCTGCTGTACTCCCTGTTGCCACCTGTACCGCAATAGAGGCTAACCATAGTTGCACCTAAAATTAAGGGAGTGAGTCTGCTTCTTATGTTAAAAACACATTTTAACATTACTTCACCCTGTGAAACTAGAAGCAGGAGCACTATCACAAACTAAACTATGTATATAGTTGTAATAACAACTTATAAACTTAAAAATCCAAATTTACAGTTGAGGTTCTAAACATCCTAAGTGAAGACCTTTTCAAGTATACTCAGAAAATTAACAGGATAACATTTTCATTTCTGACAACAACTCAAGGAGGACTAGGGTTCCCAGACATAGATGCTTATAGGTACTCACAAAGGCTAAAGACAAATTAAATTTATTAATTACAAATATAAATACAACTATAGAGTGCGCACTCTTAAAATACAATTGAGACTAAACAATTCAACAATTCATTTAAACTGATTTTAAAACCATATAATAAAACAACCTTTAAAAGTCTCTTAACTTTGTTTTGTGCAAAAGGTGCTATTAGCAGATACTAAATAAAACAAACTTTCCAAAGTCTCTTAATTTGTTTTGTGCAAAGGTGCTTATAGTAGATACTAGGAGATGGATCTATATCCTTTAGTTCATTAGACTCCTTTCCATTGACCAATCAAATGTCTCTATTGTCGTTGTTTTGATATTTCAAATGTAACCGTTATAGCAATAATGCCTTCCGATGACAATGGGCAGTCCGCCTCTATTGCCTCCAGGCTAAAAAGGGAACTTTTACACTTGCTTCTGGGTGCGGGTATATGTTGATCTTACCCGATTGTGTGTTAGCGATCTCCTGGACAAGTATGCACAGCTTATGGTAAAACTGTCAGATCCTTGCAGTTTTAGATATCCAAGCCTATCTCTTACGATCTTGAAAAAGGCTCATTGCGAGAGGAAACGCGTTGATGATTCATAGGATACCACAGACTCAGATATACAGCCATAAGAGATAGGCTTGGATATCTAAAACTGCAAGGATCTGACAGTTTTACCATAAGCTGTGCATACTTGTCCAGGAGATCGCTAACACACAATCATGTAAGATCAACATATACCCGCACCCAGAAGCAAGTGTAAAAGTTCCCTTTTTAGCCTGGAGGCAATAGAGGCGGACTGCCCATTGTCATCGGAAGGCGGGGGATCTGTTCAAACAAGCTAAGATCAGCGGTAGCCGAATCACGGTAAGCCGGTTTTGTTGCTTCACTAAAACCCACTGCTGGAAGCCGTAACAGAGGCTTACTTTGCGAGGAA
This sequence comes from Bombina bombina, assembly GCF_027579735.1. Classification (NCBI taxonomy): domain Eukaryota; kingdom Metazoa; phylum Chordata; class Amphibia; order Anura; family Bombinatoridae; genus Bombina; species Bombina bombina. The sequence continues at coordinate 14,172,487 of NC_069503.1, read as the reverse complement.
TACTTATGTTTCAAAAGGAACTGGAATACTAAGGTAAAAAGTGTTTTACAGAAACAAAGAACTCTGTCTAGAAAAAGTTTTTGATACAATTATTGCTATAACGGTTACATTTGAAATATCAAAACAACGACAATAGAGACATTTGATTGGTCAATGGAAAGGAGTCTAATGAACTAAAGGATATAGATCCATCTCCTAGTATCTACTATAAGCACCTTTGCACAAAACAAATTAAGAGACTTTGGAAAGTTTGTTTTATTTAGTATCTGCTAATAGCACCTTTTGCACAAAACAAAGTTAAGAGACTTTTAAAGGTTGTTTTATTATATGGTTTTAAAATCAGTTTAAATGAATTGTTGAATTGTTTAGTCTCAATTGTATTTTAAGAGTGCGCACTCTATAGTTGTATTTATATTTGTAATTAATAAAAAAAAAAATTTTTATTCAAACTTTTTTATTGAGGTTATAACAAGAATTACAAAACATATTCATCCATTAACAAAAATAGCTTACTTCTGGGAAATATATCCCTGTAATATAAACATGTTCATAAAGCAAGGAAGTAGCGAGTCTTGAGTTACATGCCATATGCCATTGGGGGTAGACGTAAACAATAGCTGTGAAAAGTACATCCATGTCTCACATCCATAACCCCCCCATGGAAAGACAGATAATAACAACTTACAGAGATATATGGAATTGTTATAAATAGCCAAATAAAGCAGGAATGTCAGTAATAGAATATGTGTTTATGTATAAAATAATGGAACCTCAGTTTTATAGTTTATGTCAGGTATATGGGGCCCACACCTTACTGTGTAGAGGATTTATAGGTTTATCTGTTCAAAGAGGATAGAAGCCGGTGTGGGGTAGTGTTTATTTGGGTTTTGTCAGACCAGGGTGGTCTAGAAAAGAGAGTTCAGCGGGCTAGAGCCGCTCCTATTAGAAAAAAGGGAGATAGAAGGGGATGGGATGAAAGGGATGAGAGGCGGAGCTAACTAGAGTGTCAATTTAGTGGTGGGGACTGGGCTATTGAAAAGCTTGTTTTCAAATTACATATTTACCGATGAAATTATGCATAGAGAGGAATATTAGTAAATGTATAATGCAAGGATTTGCTGTATGAGCCTCTCTTCTGGGTAAGTGCCAGCTTTAGGCGATGTGGGTAAAAGGGGAGTGAATATGACCCGCAGGTCACAGGTACCTGCGGGAAAGGAAGAAGAGGGGCCCGGTGGGGACCAATATTTTAGGTACAGCAAAGTTCCTGCATGGGGAGCGTATTTAATCAAAGGTCTAATTATCATATGTCCTTTACTGAGTAGACTGCTGTTTCTCCTAGCTGGATCTTATGAGTATTCTCCTAGTGGTGTGACCTTAGTAGCTTCTGGACTGCCCTATTGTGTTTTACCTCGCCTGTGTATCAGCGCTATGTGAGGGAGCTAGGTAGAGTACACTGAAGGTGACAAACATTTCCAGGATGGTTATATCATCTGAAGTGGGTATGGGTCATCCCCCTATTAGGCAGCACTGTATGCCATCTGTATCTCACCTGTGTGTTTGAGGCGATCCTACTGTCAAGCAGTTAAATGTAGGTGCGTTTTATATGTACATTAGAGCTCCAAACGCAATAGAGTGTGTGGGTATTCAAGAAATAGGTATAAGACAACATTCTATATAGCTAATCCAACTTCTGTTAAGAGACCAACTGTATATGCCATGTGTGCCCTGCAGTAACAATATATTTCTAGACAGGCATCAAATAACATGATATATATTCTAAAACATCATTTTGTTAAAGATAGATCTAAGTATCAGGGCTGTTATAGCTATCTTATCCTCCTACAGAGACACACAATATCCTGAGCAATATAGTAACTGAGGTGTAATTACTCCCTCAAAGAATATCAAGTGTCCTTCTGTGAGTAGCATCTGTTTTGACAGGTATCAATACTTTTAAACTATCTACCCAGTTTAATAAACAGTAACAGTCAATAACAGCTAACTATTGTCAAAAAGGAGTACACAGGTATGTTAGGTGCACATAGTGGTAACAGGTATGTGCTGTTAGTACCCGCTTCTTGAGTATGTCCGAAAAGAAGCATTAGGAAAAAGAAAGGATAAAGAGGGGCTAGGATAAGTGGCAGTCAAACCTTCATCCGATATTGTGTCCCAAAGGCCTCAGTTAACTCCTCTTTTTAGCCCTTTGTCGCTGAAGGGCTGAAGTATGAATCGGAATGTCAGCGACTGGAACTCTGTAGGGGGAAAATATATATTGAAGTGATGCTGGAGCGTGTTGACCCCCTCCGTGATCAAAGACTGCTTAAGGGTCATATTCTTCATTAATGGCGCCGTGGTCGCTAAGTCATCATGCTTAGTGTCCGGTAGGTATGCAGAGGTGAGGGAATCAGGAGCTGATGACCCAGATAGAGAGAGCGCTGTCCGTGGGGGGTTTCCATAAACCTCTGAAGTAAAGCATGCTGGCGAACTCTGTTCATATTCTGGAGTCTTGCTGTCAGCGGGTGGTAGAATTGAGGAGGAGGTTCCTGAGTCGTTACGGTCAGAGGTGTCGACAGAGGCCTCCGGCTCTGCAAGGTGCCCACTGCTGCTGGGATCGGAATCCGGTGTCTCTGCTCTAGGGAATGTGCTCCAAGAAGACAGGACGGCTCCCACCAAGATGGTAGGTAGGTGTGCGCCTACACTTATATGGGAGATGTTGTTCTCATACCCGGGCTCTTGTGATTGAAAGAAGGGGGAGGTGGGTGATATCTCATCTAAATGCAGAGGTTGCTGTGTGGGGGGTTTAGAATCCTCTCCTGCAGTGTTCCGCTCCAGCAAAAGCTCTTTACGTAGCTTAAGGAAGTGGGCATCCATCTTTTCCCCCAACTGTTGTAATAAAAATAAGACCGTCGCCATCTTTGTTAGGATTCAGTTCTGAGGTAGTTCAACAGCCCTTTTGAGGTGTTCTCCATATGGGTGTTTAAATTAAGCACTGTAACTGTTATAAGGAGTGAGAGTGTTCTTTGAAAAGTTCACTGCTCTCCGGTAACATTAATGGTTCTCTAGTTTAAGATGTGTAACGTCTCAGAGTTGATGTATAAATGTAAAACTTCTTTTCGGATCTCAACTCTTCCGAGGTTTCCTCAGCCCAGAGTTCACTACTGTTCCTTCTAATATGCAAATTAATAAGATTTGAAGATAGATTTTGAGGATATTAGCTGAAGTAAAGTAGTTAATTTCAGGAGCTTCATAGGAACACGACTTGCTTCTTCAACGGCTAGCTCCGCCCCCCGTAATTAATAAATTTAATTTGTCTTTAGCCTTTGTGAGCGCTTCTTATATTTTTAGGTTTTAATATATATTTATTTAACTGTATACAGGTCAGTTTTAATAAGAAGTTTGACAATTTTACCTATTTTAACGTTTTTCACATATTCTATAGAAGCTTATAGGTACTCTATATTTCTACAACATATCCTAGACTGGAGGATTCATAAGAAACACAAATTCTGGATCACATTGGAAGAAAATCTAAGCCCAGAAATACACCTAGGGACTGGGCATCCAAACCCAAAACACATACGGCTAGATTTAGAGTTCTGCGGCCAAAGGGGTGCGTTAGCTACGCTGGCTTTTTTTCTCCTGCACCTTTTAAATACCGCTGGTATTTAGAGTTCACAGAAGGGCTGCATTAGGCTCCAAAAAGGGAGCGTAGAGCATATTTACCACCACTGCAACTCTAGATACCAGCGTTGCTTAAGGACGCGGCCAGCTTCAAAAACGTGCTCGTGCACGATTCCCCCATAGAAAGCAATGGGGCTGTTTGAGCTGAAAAAAAACCTAACACCTGCAAAAAAGCAGCGTTCAGCTCCTAGCGCAGCTACATTGTTTCCTATGGGGAAACACTTCCTAAGTCTGCACCTAACACCCTAACATGAACCCCGAGTCTAAACACCCCTAACCTTACACTTATTAACCCCTAATCTGCCGCCCACGCTATCGATGACCCCTGCATATTATTATTAACCCCTAATCTGCCGCTCCGGACACCGCCGCCAGCTACGTTATTCCTATGTACCCCTAATCTGCTGCCCCTAACATCGCCGACCACTATGTTATATTTATTAACCCCTAATCTGCCCCCCACAACTTCGCCTCCACCTACCTACAATAATTAACCCCTAATCTCTCTCACCGCTACTATAATAAATGTATTAACCCCTAAAGCTAAGTCTAACTCTAACCCTAACAACCCCTAACTTAAATATAATTTAAATCTAACGAAATAAATTAACTCTTATTAAATAAATTATTCCTATTTAAAGCTAAATACTTACCTGTAAAATAAACCCTAATATAGCTACAATATAAATTATAATTATATTGTAGCTATTTTAGGATTAATATTTATTTTACAGGCAACTTTGTAATTATTTTAAACAGGTACAATAGCTATTAAATAGTTAATAACTATTTAATAGCTAAAATAGTTAAAATAATTACAAAATTACCTGTAAAATAAATCCTAACCTAAGTTACAATTAAACCTAACACTACACTATCAATAAATAAATTAAATAAAATACCTACAATTACCTACAATTAAACCTAACACTACACTATCAATAAATTAATTCAATACAATACCTACAAATAACTACAATTAAATAAACTAACTAAAGTACAAAAAATAAAAAAGAACTAAGTTACAAAAAATAAAAAAATATTTACAAAAATTAGAAACATATTACAACAATTTTAAACTAATTACACCTACTCTAAGCCCCCTAATAAAATAACAAAGACCCCCAAAATAAAAAAATGCCCTACCCTATTCTAAATTTAAAAAGTTCAAAGCTCTTTTACCTTACCAGCCCTGAAAAGGGCCATTTGCGGGGGATGCCCCAAATAATTCAGCTCTTTTGCCTGTAAAAAAAAAACATACAATACCCCCCCAACATTACAACCCACCACCCACATACCCCTAATCTAACCCAAACCCCCCTTAAATAAACCTAACACTAAGCCCCTGAAGATCTTCCTACCTTATCTTCACCATGCCAGGTTCACCGATCGGTCCAGGCTCCGATGTCTTGATCCAAGCCCAAGCGGGGGCTGGCGATCCATAATCCGGCTGAAGTCTTCTATCAAGCCGCGGCTGAAGAGGTCCAGAAGAGGCTCCAAAGTCTTCATCCTATCCGGGAAGAAGAGGAGATCCGGACCGGCAACCATCTTGATCCAAGCGGCATCTTCTATCTTCATCCGATGACGAACGGCTCCATCTTGAAGACCTTCAGCGCGGATCCATCTTCTTCTTCCAACGTCCAACTGAAGAATGAAGGTTCCTTTAAGGGACGTCATCCAAGATGGCGTCCCTCAAATTCCGATTGGCTGATAGGATTCTATCAGCCAATCGGAATTAAGGTAGGAAAATTCAGATTGGCTGATGGAATCAGCCAATCAGATTCAAGTTCAATCCGATTGGCTGATTGGATCAGCCAATCAGATTGAGCTCGCAATCTATTGGCTGATCGGAACAGCCAATAGAATGCGAGCTCAATCTGATTGGCTGATCCAATCAGCCAATCGGATTGAACTTGAATCTGATTGGCTGATTCCATCAGCCAATCAGAATTTTCCTACCTTAATACCGATTGGCTGATAGAATCCTATCAGCCAATCGGAATTCGAGGGACGCCATCTTGGATGACGTACCTTAAAGGAACCTTCATTCTTCAGTTGGACGTTAAACGAAGAGGATGGATCCGCGCCGGAGGTCTTCAAGATCAGCCGCTCGTCATCCAATGGAACAACATAGAAGATGCGGCTTGGATGAAGATGTTTGCCGGTCCGGATGTCCTCTTCTGCCTGGATAGGATGAAGATTTCTTCCCGAAGATGGACTTCTTCATTTGCCGCTTGGATCCAGACTTCAGCCGGAGGATGGACGTCACTCTTCAGCCCCTGCTTGGGCTTGGATGAAGATTTCGGAGAGTCTTCTGGACAGATCGGGACCCGGTGTGGTGAAGACAAGGTAGGGAGATCTTCAGGGGCTTAGTGTTAGGTTTATTTAAGGGGGGTTTGGGTTAGATTAGAGGTATGTGGGTGGTGGGTTGTAATGTTGGGGGGGGTATTGTATGTTTTTTTTTACATGCAAAAGAGCTGAATTCTTTGGGGCATGCCCCGCAAAGGGCCCTTTTCAGGGCTGGTAAGGTAAAAGAGCTTTTCTATTTTAATTTTGGGGGTCTTTGTTATTTTATTAGGGGGGCTTAGAGTAGGTGTAATTAGTTTAAAATTGTTGTAATATTTTTCTAATGTTTGTAAATATTTTTTTATTTTTTGTAACTTAGTTCTTTTTTATTTTTTGTACTTTAGTTAGTTTATTTAATTGTATTTATTTGTAGGTATTATATTTAATTAATTTATTGATAGTGTAGTGTTAGGTTTAATTGTAACTTAGGTTAGGATTTATTTTACAGGTAATTTTGTAATTATTTTAACTAGGTAACTATTAAATAGTTCTTAACTATTTAATAGCTATTGTACCTGGTTAAAATAAATACAAAGTTGCCTGTAAAATAAATATTAATCCTAAATGTAAGTAACTGACAGGAAGTATAGCAAGTTAATTGTATATGGATCTTCAACTGCAGATCTAGATGGAATGTTTCACTCAGCACCTGCTTATCATATGTAGAAGAGAAGCGTATGGCTTGGAGTGATTTAATATATCTTGAAAAGAACAGAGTGACACAGGTTAAAACCTGGAGCAGTCTCTTACAGAATCAGCTGTTAGAGAAAACAGGAACCCAAGGGGTTAAATAATTCAGGTAGGAGTTTAAATAACAAGGAACCATTCAGTCACAGTTTCACTCTTACCAGAGAGTGGACTTTAGCTATCCGTTGTAACAGCTGATCTGTCAGATTAGGACAGAAGAGAAATCCTCAGGCAGCGTGTGAACGGTTAGAACTGAGGAGCTGCGCTGATAGTAATTAGTGATCCAGTGAAGCAGGTAGTTTCAGGAGTGAAGAAACATTTGCACAAGCAATATAAAAGTTCAAAACGATATTCAGAATTAAATCCTGTTGTAACAAAAGGGTAATCCAAAGAGCACAATATGCAGTGTTAGCTCAGCTACCAAACTCATTAACTAAGCACCTGTCTGCCCTCAGGAAAAGGTTTAAGTAAGGTAAAAAGGTGCGGCTTCGTAGTTAAGGTGGAATTACAGAATATCAGATGTCAGACAGTTAAGGTGGAGAGATGAGTTCTGACATGACCCCCCCTTCAGGCAAGCCTTCCCAAGGCTTGCAGCCTGGGGCGATCAGGGTTCCTCCTGTGGAACTGAGCAACAAGTCTTGGAGCATTCACGTGAGATGATGGTTCCCAGGTATCCTCATCTGGTGGATAACCCTTCCATCGGACAAGGTACTGGAGTTCACCTTTAGTAATCCGAGAATCAAGTAATTCTTTCACTTCGTATTCTTCTGCATCCAGAATCGGTGGCTTGGGTGGTAAAATCTGTGTGCCGGAGGAGGAAGCTGGTTTGATCAGAGAAACGTGGAAAGTGGAGTGGATGGCCAGAGAGGGAGGTAATTGAAGTGCTACTGCATTTTGATTGATGATTCGTATAATCTGAAACGGGCCTATGAACAGACTGGCTAATTTTTTGCTTGGGATTTGCAATCTCAAATTTTTGGTCGAAAGCCATACCCAGTCACCGACTACGTATTGAGGTGGTGGTCTTCTTCTCAGATCATAATATTTTTTCTGGGCATTTTGAGCAGATTGCAAATGTTTTTGGAGTAATTGCAAATTTTGTGTCATCCTATCAGCTATATCATCAATTTTGGGACTTGGAGAACTGGTGGTTGTGAGAAAGGACATTTTTGGATGGAACCCATAGTTGGCGTAGAAGGGAGTCATTCGAGATGAAGAGTTGAGTGTGTTGTTGTATGCAAACTCAGCGGTTGATAAATAATTCATCCAGTCTTCTTGGTGGAATGCACAATAGGATCTAATGTACTGTTCTAGCCATTGATTCAGACGCTCTGTTTGGCCGTTCGTCTGTGGGTGATAAGCTGTGGTGTACCTATGGTTTATTTGTAGTTTCTGACATAGATTCCTCCAAAACCTGGAGGTAAACTGAGTCCCCCTGTCGGTGGTCAGAATGGTTGGTATGCCATGAAGTTTCAGAACATTATCTATAAATAACTGGGCTGTTTCTGCGGAGGTTGGAAGTTTCCGATATGGGATGAAATGGGCCATTTTTGTCATCAAATCAACAACTACCAATATCGTGTTCATTCCAAGTGAGAGAGGCAATTCGACTATAAAATCCATGCCCAGGTGGGTCCATGGTTTATCAGGAACTTGTATAGGCATCAATAACCCATATGGGGGTCTTCTTTCTGATTTCGATGTGGTACAGATTGTACAATCTTGTATGTATTCCTTGATACTCATGTTCATCTTAGGCCACCAATAGTTCCTTGCTATCAAATCCTTCGTCCTGGAAATTCCTGGATGGCCAGAAAGAGGAGAGTCGTGGTGTTCCTTGATTAACTCCTGTCTTAGAGTCTGGGGTACATAAATCTTGTCTTTGATGTATCCTATCCCATCTGAAGCGGTATGGAGTTGCGATGGAGTATCCAAGTCTTGGACCAAAGCCTCTTTGAGTTTAGAGGCGAAAGTTGAAGTGATACCAATGTATCTATCATGTGGTATGATTTCCTTTGGATTGTGGTCATTTACTGGCTTTGGGTCCTTCCGGGATAAGGCGTCAGCCTTACCATTCCTTGAAGCGGGTCTGTATATGATCTGAAAATGGAATCTGCTGAAATATAGACTCCAGCGAACCTGTCTGGCAGAGAGTGTCTTGTTCCTTTGGAGAAATTCCAGATTTTTATGATCTGTATATACTATGATGGGTAATCGTGTTCCTTCTAAAAGATGTCTCCAATGCTCAAATGATCTTTTTATGGATAACAACTCTTTCTCTCCTATTGGGTAGTTGATCTCCGGAGGAGACATAACTTTAGAATAAAATGCTACTGGATGAAGAGGATGATTCAAGTCTTCTCTCTGGGATAAAACTGAACCTAAAGCGTAATCTGAAGAATCCACTTCTAAAAAGTATTGCAACTCCGGATTTGGATGTCGGAGTATCGGAGCAGAGGTGAACGCAGTTTTCAATGTGAGAAAGGCTTGAGCCGCTGATGGATTCCACAAAAAGGGTGTTGTGCAGCCCGTAAGGGCAGTTAGGGGCTTAGCGATAGCGGAATAACCTTTGATAAATTTCCTATAATAGTTACTAAACCCGAGGAAGCGTTGAAGCTCCTTACGGTTAGAAGGTGTTGGCCAATCTTTTACCGCTTCCACCTTGTTATCCTGCATCTGTATTCCCTCTGGGGATATATCATATCCCAAAAAGGAGATCTTTTCTGTATGGAAAAGGCATTTTTCTGCCTTGGCATATAATCGATGTATTTGTAATCTTGATAATACCCATGTGACGTGTTTAATGTGATCCTCCAAGTTTTGGGAGTATATTAAAATATCATCGAGATAAACTATCACACATATGTCAAGAAGATCCCTGAAAACATCATTGACAAAATGCTGGAACGTTGCCGGAGCGTTACACAGACCAAAAGGCATTACCAAATACTCATATAACCCATATCTCGTTCTAAATGCTGTCAACCACTCATCTCCCTCTCTTATGCGTATGAGGTTGTAAGCCCCCCTGAGATCGAGCTTTGTGTAGATCTTAGCTTGATGTAAACGCTCTATAAGTTCAGGGATTAGGGGGAGAGGGTAACGATTCTTCACAGTAATTTTATTAAGCTCCCTATAGTCAATAATTGGCCTTAAAGTCTGATCTTTGTTCGTCACAAAGAACATGCCGGCTCCGGCAGGGGAGACAGAAGGTCTGATAAACCCCTTCTTCAAATTATCATCAAGATAGGACTTTAAATGACTTAATTCGGGCTGGCTCAATGGGTATAGATGTCCATATGGGACGCTAGATCCCGGTATTAAATCAATGGGACAATCGTAACTCCGATGCGGAGGTAAGCTCTCAGCCTCTCTTTTGCTGAAGACTTCTGCATATTCAGCGTAAACCCTAGGGATAACTGTAGTTTCTTCTGCACAATGTAGAGTATGTATGTCATTATAACACAACTTACGGCAATGTGTGGAATCTAATGTGAGTTTTAATGTTTTCCACTCTATGTTAGGCTCGTGTAGTCTTATCCACTGCATACCTAAAACTATGGGAAAGAGTGGGGAAGGAAGTACATCAAATCGTAAATACTCATGATGATTGTCCTGAGTAATGACTAATAGAGGGATTGTGTGATGGGTGATAGGACCGCTTGATATGTAAGACCCATCAACTACTCTGATAGACACAGGAACAGACTTTTTTTCAAGTGGGATTTTATTAACATTCACATACTCCAAATCAATATAAGCCCCATAAGCCCCAGTGTCAATTATAGCCTCTGTAGTCGAACGCTTACGGTCCCACTGCAAAGAGAGAGAGATGGTACAGTAAACTGGGTTATATTGAATATGAGGCATAGTATTGGTCATAATGTACTTACTCTTTTTATTTCTCTGCAGTACAGGGCAGTCTTTAACAGTGTGTGCTGGATTAGCACAATACAGACACAGTGCCGCGGCCTTCCTTCTTTGCTTCTCCTCCAAAGATAAAGGACCCCTTAACATGCCTATCTCCATCGGTTCTTGAGGGGCAGCAGCACTGCTGAGGGATTGGTTAGGTGCAGAGGTTCTTTTATACGTAGGTTCTGAGGAGTGGCGTTCGCTCTTTCTCTCCCGTAGTCTCCGGTCTATTTGAATGGACAGTCTCATCAACCCTTCCAGGCTGTCAGGAAGTTCCACTCGAGCTAACTCATCTTTTACTTGATCAGAGAGACCTAACCTAAACTGATTTTTTAGGGCTATGTGATTCCATTGGGAATCTGTAGCAAACTGCTTAAAATCAGTTATATATAATTCAACTGATCTGTTGCCCTGTTTCAAAGCCCTCATCTTTGTTTCAGCAGTTAACTGCGAGTTGGTGTCCAGATATAACTCATCCATGGCAATCAGAAAATCATTTGAGGAGTTGATGATAGGGTTGTTGTTTTCATAAAATGAATCTGCCCAAATTCTTGGCTCCCCTCTGAGGTAAGATATTACCGTGAGCACCTTTATTTTATCATTCTGGTAGGTCTTTGGCTTTAAAGTGAACATAAGTAGACAGGCATTCCTGAACTGTCTATACATACGTCTGTCCCCTGAAAATAAATCAGGAGGGGATATCTGTGGTTCTGGGCATGCATCAGGTGGTACCACTTTAGCAGATAGGGAGTCCTTGATGACCTTCCTTAACGTTTCATTTTCAACTTGAAGATTACTTAGAGCCTGACCGAGTTGGTCTACCCTCTGAGATAAGCCATAAACAACTTGAGGTAGATCCGCTGGATCCATTTTTTTAGGCTTAGTTAATCTGTAAGTAACTGACAGGAAGTATAGCAAGTTAATTGTATATGGATCTTCAACTGCAGATCTAGATGGAATGTTTCACTCAGCACCTGCTTATCATATGTAGAAGAGAAGCGTATGGCTTGGAGTGATTTAATATATCTTGAAAAGAACAGAGTGACACAGGTTAAAACCTGGAGCAGTCTCTTACAGAATCAGCTGTTAGAGAAAACAGGAACCCAAGGGGTTAAATAATTCAGGTAGGAGTTTAAATAACAAGGAACCATTCAGTCACAGTTTCACTCTTACCAGAGAGTGGACTTTAGCTATCCGTTGTAACAGCTGATCTGTCAGATTAGGACAGAAGAGAAATCCTCAGGCAGCGTGTGAACGGTTAGAACTGAGGAGCTGCGCTGATAGTAATTAGTGATCCAGTGAAGCAGGTAGTTTCAGGAGTGAAGAAACATTTGCACAAGCAATATAAAAGTTCAAAACGATATTCAGAATTAAATCCTGTTGTAACAAAAGGGTAATCCAAAGAGCACAATATGCAGTGTTAGCTCAGCTACCAAACTCATTAACTAAGCACCTGTCTGCCCTCAGGAAAAGGTTTAAGTAAGGTAAAAAGGTGCGGCTTCGTAGTTAAGGTGGAATTACAGAATATCAGATGTCAGACAGTTAAGGTGGAGAGATGAGTTCTGACACTAAAATAGCTACAATATAATTATAATTTATATTGTAGCTATATTAGGGTTTATTTTACAGGTAAGTATTTAGCTTTAAATAGGAATAATTTATTTAATAAGAGTTAATTTATTTTGTTAGATTTAAATTATATTTAATTTAGGGGGGTGTTAGGGTTAAGGTTAAACTTAGCTTTAGGGGTTAATAAATGTATTATAGCAGCGGTGAGCTCCGGTCGGCAGATTAGGGGTTAATACTTGAAGTTAGGTGTCGGCGATGTTAGGGAGGGCAGATTAGGGGTTAATACTATTTATTATAGGGTTATTGAGGCGGGAGTGAGGCAGATTAGGGGTTAATAACTTTATTATAGTAGCGGTGAGCTCTGGTCGGCAGATTAGGGGTTAATAATTGTAGGTAGGTAGCGGCGACGTTGGGGGCGGCAGATTAGGGGTTAATAAATATAATATAGGGGTTGGCGGTGTTAGGGGCAGCAGATTAGGGGTTCATAGGGATAACGTAGGTGGCAGCGGTGTGCGGTCGGCAGATTAGGGGTTAAAATTTTTTAATAGAGTGGCGGCGATGTGGGGGGACCTCGGTTTAGGGGTACATAGGTAGTTTATGGGTGTTAGTGTACTTTAGAGCACAGTAGTTAAGAGCTTTATAAACCGGCGTTAGCCCAGAAAGCTCTTAACTACTGACTTTTTTCTGCGGCTGGAGTTTTGTCGTTAGATTTCTAACGCTCACTTCAGCCACGACTCTAAATACCGGCGTTAGAAAGATCCCATTGAAAAGATAGGATACGCAAATGGCGTAGGGGGATCTGCGGTATGGAAAAGTCGCGGCTGCAAAGTGAGCGTTAGACCCTTTCCTGACTGACTCCAAATACCAGCGGGCGGTAAAAACCAGCGTTAGGAGCCTCTAACGCTGGTTTTCATGGCTACCGCCCAACTCTAAATCTAGGCCATAATTAGGCTGCTCACTAACCCCATTACTAAAGAAACCCTGCAAACGTTTATGTTAGGGTGTTTTCCCTATAGACATCAATGGGGTTATGTTACTGGAATCGCCATTCTGTGATCGCAGGTGTTAGTTTTATCTAACACTTTCTCCCCATTGATCTCTATGGGGGAAAACTTGCACGAGCTCGTCAAGTCAGGCCTTGGGTTTTGTGCGGTATGGAGCTTAACGCACCATTCCAAACAACAAGAGAAGGTTTTTCAGTAACTTTTAATGGCATCTTCCCCATTATTTTTAATTCTTAATGTGACATTGTCTTGAGTTAAATAACAAATTTGCGCCTAGATTACGAGTTTGGCGTTAGGGTTAAAAAGCAGCGTTAAGGCGTCCTAACGCTGCTTTTAAACGTCCGCTGGTATTACGAGTCAGGCAGGTACAGGTGTACCGCTCACTTTTCTTCCGCAACTCGAGGCTACCGCAAATCCCCTTACGTCAATTGCGTATCCTATCTTTTTAATGGGATTTGCCTAACGCTGGTATTACGAGTCTTGGAAGAAGTGAGAGGTACAGCCTCTACCTCCAAGACTCCTACCGCATTTAAAAGTCAGTAGTTAAGAGTTTTATGGGCTAACGCCGGAACATAAAGCTCTTAACTAAAGTGCTAAAAAGTACACTAACACCCATAAACTACCTATTAACCCCTAAACCGAGGCCCCCTCACATCGCAAACATGAAAATATTTTTTTTAACGCCTAATCTGTCAGACATCGCCACCACCTACATTATACCTATGAACCCCTAATCTGCTGCCCCTAACATCGCCGACACCTGCATTATATTTATTAACCCCTAATCTGCTGACCGGACATTGCCGCCACTTTAATGTATTAACCTCTAACCCGCCGCACTCCCGCCTGGCAAACACTAGTAAAATTATATTAACCCCTAATCTGCCGTCCCTAACATCGCCAACACCTACCTACATTTATTAACCCCTAATCTGCCGACCCCAACGTCGGCGCTACTATAATAAATTTATTAACCCCTAAACCTAAGTCTAACCCTAAGTCTACCCCCCCTAACTTAAATATAATTTAAATTAAACAAAATAAATTTACTACAATTAAATAAATTATTCCTATTTAAAACTAAATACTTACCTATAAAATAAACCATAAGCTAGCTACAATATAACTAATAGTTACATTGTAGCCAGTTTAGGATTTATATTTATTTTACAGGCAACTTTGTATTTATTTTAACTATGTACAATACTAAAATAAGTACAAAATTACCTGTAAAATAAACCCTAACCTAAGTTACAATTACACCTAACACTACACTATCATTAAACTAAATTACCTAAACTACCTACAATTAATTACAATTAAATTAAATAAACTAAATTACGGAAAAAAAACAAAACACTAAATTACAGAAAATAAAAAAGAATTACAAGAATTTTAAACTAATTACAATCCACTCTAATCCCCCTAATAAAATAAAAAAGCCCCCCAAAATAATAACATTCCCTACCCTATACTAAATTACAAATAGCCCTTAAAAGGGCCTTTTGTGAGGCTTTGCCCCAAAGAAATCAGCTCTTTTACCTGTAAAAAAAATACAATCCCCCCTCAACATTACAATCCACCACCCACACACCCCTACTCTACAACACACCCAATCCCCCCTTAAAAAAACCTAACACTACCCCCTTGAAGATCACCCTACCTTGAGCCTTCTTCATCCAGCCGGGCACAAGTGGTCCTCCAGAGGGTCCAAAGTCTTCATCCGATTGGGGCAGAAGAGGTCCTCCAAGCGGCAGAAGTCTTCATCCAAGCGGCATTTTCTATTTTCAATCAACCGGAGCGGAGCCATCTTCAATCCAGCCGACATGGAGCCATCCTCTTCAAACGACATCCTAACACTGAATGAAGGTTCCTTTAAATGACGTCATCCAAAATGGCGTCCCTTGAATTCCTATTGGCTGATAGAATTCTATCAGCCAATCGGAATTAAGGTAGGAAAAATCTGATTGGCTGATGCTATCAGCCAATTGGATCTCTTCTTTCCCGATCGGATGAAGACTTCTGCCCCTCTGGAGGACCACTTGTGCACGGCTGGGTGAAGACGGCTCAAGGTAGGGTGATCTTCAGGGGGTTAATTGTAATTAATTGTGGGTAGTTTATGTAATTAGTTTAATGATAGTGTAGTGTTAGGTGTAATTGTAACTTAGGTTAGGATTTATTGTACAGGTAATTGTGTACTTATTTTAGCTAGGTAGTTATTAAATAGTTAATAACTATTTAATAACTATTGTACCTAGTTAAAATAAATACAAAGTTGCCTGTAAAATAAAAATAAATCCTAAGCTAGCTACAATGTAACTATTAGTTATATTGTAGCTACCTTAGGGTTTGTTTTACAGGTAAGTATTTAGTTTTAAATAGGAATAATTTAGTTAATGATAGGAATATTTATTTAGATTTATTTAAATTATATTTAAGTTAGGGGGTGTTAGGGTTAGGGTTAGACTTAGATTTAGGGGTTAATAACTTTATTATAGTGGCGGCGACATTGGGGGGGCAGATTAGGGGTTAATAAATATAATATAGGTGTCGGCGATGTTGGGGGCAGCATATTATGGGTTCATAAGTATAATGTAGGTGGCGGCGGTGTCCGGAGTGGCAGATTAGGGGTTAATAAGTGTAAGATTAGGGGTGTTTAGACTCTGGGTTCATGTTAGGGTGTTAGGTGTAGACATATTTTTTATTTTCCCATAGGAAACAATGGGGCTGCGTTTGGAGCTGAACGCTGCTTTTTTGCAGGTGTTAGGTTTTTTTTCAGCCGTCTCAGCCCCATTGTTTCCTATGGGGAAATCGTGCACAAGCACGTTTTAGCCAGCTTACCGCTACTGTAAGCAACGCTGGTATTACAGTGAGATGTGTAGCTAAATTTGCTCATCAACGCTCACTTTTCTGAGGCTAACGCAGCCATTCAGAAAACTTGTAATACCAGCGTTGTTTAAAATGAGTATACACAACGTGGGAGCGCTCAGACATCCGCTCTGTGTGTGGCCGTCGGCTCTTCACGTAACGACACACCCCTCCTGGGACTCCAACTTGCGTCACGATGACGTAGCCCAAAGCTGTCAGCTAAGCCGGTGCAAATATCAGGAAACAATCCACCACTGCTCCTACTATTAACATAAACCAGTGCTTACAAACGATTTGATTGGATCAATAAAAATGGGTGTGTTTTTTCTGCACCTTTAAAAAGCACAGTGTTTTGGGTAATAGATTATGGTGGTCACTGAGGAAGTGACCTGCCTTAATTGCCTGTCTGTACTTCTTTTTTTGCCTTAAATGAAAAACAGAATTTATGCTTACCTGATAAATTACTTTCTCCAACGGTGTGTCCGGTCCACGGCGTCATCCTTACTTGTGGGATATTCTCTTCCCCAACAGGAAATGGCAAAGAGCCCAGCAAAGCTGGTCACATGATCCCTCCTAGGCTCCGCCTTCCCCAGTCATTCGACCGACGTAAAGGAGGAATATGCATAGGAGAAATCATATGATACCGTGGTGACTGTAGTTAGAGAAAATAATTCATCAGACCTGATTAAAAAAACAGGGCGGGCCGTGGACTGGACACACCGTTGGAGAAAGTAATTTATCAGATAAGCATAAATTCTGTTTTCTCCAACATAGGTGTGTCCGGTCCACGGCGTCATCCTTACTTGTGGGAACCAATACCAAAGCTTTAGGACACGGATGATGGGAGGGAGCAAATCAGGTCACCTAGATGGAAGGCACCACGGCTTGCAAAACCTTTCTCCCAAAAATAGCCTCCGAAGAAGCAAAAGTATCAAATTTGTAAAATTTGGTAAAAGTGTGCAGTGAAGACCAAGTCGCTGCCTTACATATCTGATCAACAGAAGCCTCGTTCTTGAAGGCCCATGTGGAAGCCACAGCCCTAGTGGAGTGAGCTGTGATTCTTTCAGGAGGCTGCCGTCCGGCAGTCTCATAAGCCAATCGGATGATGCTTTTAAGCCAAAAAGAGAGAGAGGTAGAAGTTGCTTTTTGACCTCTCCTTTTACCAGAATAAACAACAAACAAGGAAGATGTTTGTCTGAAATCCTTTGTAGCCTCTAAATAGAATTTTAGAGCACGAACTACATCCAAATTGTGCAACAAACGTTCCTTCTTTGAAACTGGATTCGGACACAAAGAAGGCACAACTATCTCCTGGTTAATATTTTTGTTAGAAACAACTTTCAGAAGAAAACCAGGTTTAGTACGCAAAACCACCTTATCTGCATGGAACACCAGATAAGGAGGAGAACACTGCAGAGCAGATAACTCTGAAACTCTTCTAGCAGAAGAAATTGCAACCAAAAACAAAACTTTCCAAGATAATAACTTAATATCTACGGAATGTAAGGGTTCAAACGGAACCCCTTGAAGAACTAAAAGAACTAAATTGAGACTCCAAGGAGGAGTCAAAGGTTTGTAAACAGGCTTGATTCTAACCAGAGCCTGAACAAAAGCTTGAACATCTGGCACAGCCGCCAGCTTTTTGTGAAGTAAAACAGATAAAGCAGAAATCTGTCCCTTCAAAGAACTTGCAGATAATCCTTTCTCCAAACCCTCTTGTAGAAAGGATAGAATCTTAGGAATTTTTATCTTGTTCCATGGGAATCCTTTAGATTCGCACCAACAGATATATTTTTTCCATATTTTATGGTAAATTTTTCTAGTTACAGGCTTTCTAGCCTGAATAAGAGTATCAATGACAGAATCTGAGAACCCACGCTTTGATAAAATCAAGCGTTCAATCTCCAAGCAGTCAGTTGGAGTGAGGCCAGATTCGGATGTTCGAACGGACCTTGAACAAGAAGGTCCTGTCTCAAAGGTAGCTTCCATGGTGTAGCCGATGACATATTCACCAGGTCTGCATACCAAGTTCTGCGTGGCCACGCAGGAGCTATCAAGATCACCGAAGCCCTCTCCTGATTGATCCTGGCTACCAGCCTGGGAATGAGAGGAAACGGTGGGAATACATAAGCTAGGTTGAAGGTCCAGGGCGCTACTAGTGCATCTACTAGAGTCGCCTTGGGATCCCTGGATCTGGACCCGTAGCAAGGAACCTTGAAGTTCTGACGAGACGCCATCAGATCCATGTCTGGAATGCCCCATAATTGAGTTATTTGGGCAAAGATTTCCGGATGGAGTTCCCACTCCCCCGGATGAAAAGTCTGACGACTCAGAAAATCCGCTTCCCAATTTTCCACTCCTGGGATGTGGATTGCAGACAAGTGGCAGGAGTGATTCTCCGCCCATTGAATTATTTTGGTCACTTCTTCCATCGCCAGGGAACTCCTTGTTCCCCCCTGATGGTTGATATATGCAACAGTCGTCATGTTGTCTGATTGAAACCTTATGAATTTGGCCTTTGCTAGTTGAGGCCAAGCCTTGAGAGCATTGAATATCGCTCTCAGTTCCAGAATGTTTATCGGGAGAAGAGATTCTTCCCGAGACCATAGACCCTGAGCTTTCAGGGGTTCCCAGACCGCGCCCCAGCCCACCAGACTGGCGTCGGTCGTGACAATGACCCACTCTGGTCTGCGGAAGCTCATCCCTTGTGACAGGTTGTCCAGGGTCAGCCACCAACGGAGTGAATCTCTGGTCCTCTGATCTACTTGGATCGTCGGAGACAAGTCTGTATAATCCCCATTCCACTGTCTGAGCATGCACAGTTGTAATGGTTTTAGATGAATTCGCGCAAAAGGAACTATGTCCATTGCCGCAACCATCAAACCTATTACTTCCATGCACTGCGCTATGGAAGGAAGAAGAACAGAATGAAGTACTTGACAAGAGCTTAGAAGTTTTGATTTTCTGGCCTCTGTCAGAAAAATCTTCATTTCTAAGGAGTCTATTATTGTTCCCAAGAAGGGAACTCTTGTTGACGGGAATAGAGAACTTTTTTCTACGTTCACTTTCCACCCGTGAGATCTGAGAAAGGCTAGGACAATGTCCGTATGAGCCTTTGCTTGTGGCAGAGACGACGCTTGAATCAGTATGTCGTCCAAGTAAGGTACTACTGCAATGCCCCTTGGCCTTAGCACCGCTAGAAGGGACCCTAGTACCTTTGTGAAAATTCTTGGAGCAGTGGCTAATCCGAATGGAAGTGCCACAAACTGGTAATGCTTGTCCAGAAAGGCGAACCTTAGGAACCGATGATGTTCCTTGTGGATAGGAATATGTAGATACGCATCCTTTAAATCCACCGTGGTCATGAATTGACCTTCCTGGATGGTAGGAAGAATTGTCCGAATGGTTTCCATTTTGAACGATGGAACCCTGAGAAATTTGTTTAGGATCTTGAGATCCAAAATTGGTCTGAATGTTCCCTCTTTTTTGGGAACTATGAACAGATTGGAGTAAAACCCCATCCCTTGTTCTCCTAATGGAACAGGATGAATCACTCCCATTTTTAACAGGTCTTCTACACAATGTAAGAATGCCTGTCTTTTTATTTGGTCTGAAGACAATTGAGACCTGTGGAACCTTCCCCTTGGGGGCAGTTCCTTGAATTCCAGGAGATAACCTTGAGAAACTATTTCTAGCGCCCAAGGATCCTGAACATCTCTTGCCCAAGCCTGAGCGAAGAGAGAGAGTCTGCCCCCCACCAGATCCGGTCCCGGATCGGGGGCCAACATCTCATGCTGTCTTAGTAGCGGTAGCAGGCTTCTTGGCCTGCTTACCTTTGTTCCAGCCTTGCATCGGTCTCCAGGCTGGCTTGGTTTGAGAAGTATTACCCTCTTGCTTAGAGGATGTAGAATTTGAGGCTGGTCCGTTTCTGCGAAAGGGACGAAAATTTGGTTTATTTTTAGCCTTAAAAGACCTATCCTGAGGAAGGGCGTGGCCCTTTCCCCCAGTGATGTCTGAAATAATCTCTTTCAAGTCAGGGCCAAACAGCGTTTTCCCCTTGAAAGGGATGTTAAGCAATTTGTTCTTGGAGGACACATCCGCTGACCAAGACTTTAGCCAAAGCGCTCTGCGCGCCACAATAGCAAAACCTGAATTTTTCGCCGCTAATCTAGCTAATTGCAAAGTGGCGTCTAAGGTAAAAGAGTTAGCCAATTTAAGCGCTTGAACTCTGTCCATAACCTCCTCATAAGAAGATTCTTTATTGAGCGACTTTTCTAGTTCCTCGAACCAGAAACACGCTGCTGTAGTGACAGGAACAATGCATGAAATTGGTTGTAGAAGGTAACCTTGCTGAACAAACATCTTTTTAAGCAAACCCTCTAATTTTTAATCCATAGGATCTTTGAAAGCACAACTATCTTCTATAGGGATAGTAGTGCGTTTGTTTAGAGTAGAAACCGCCCCCTCGACCTTGGGGACTGTCTGCCATAAGTCCTTTCTGGGGTCGACCATAGGAAATAATTTCTTAAATATAGGGGGAGGGACAAAAGGTATGCCGGGCCTTTCCCATTCTTTATTTACAATGTCCGCCACCCGCTTGGGTATAGGAAAAGCATCGGGGGGCACCGGGACCTCTAGGAA
This sequence comes from Bombina bombina, assembly GCF_027579735.1. NCBI lineage: Eukaryota > Metazoa > Chordata > Amphibia > Anura > Bombinatoridae > Bombina > Bombina bombina. Next base: position 14,151,779 of record NC_069503.1, on the reverse strand, counting down.
CTTGTCCATCTTACATAATTTCTCTGGAATGACCAAATTGTCACAATCATCCAGAGTAGATAACACCTCCTTAAGCAGAGCGCGGAGATGTTCCAATTTAAATTTGAATGTAATAACGTCAGGTTCAGCTTGTTGAGAAATTTTTCCCGAATCTGAAATTTCTCCCTCAGACAAAACCTCCCTGGCCCCTTCAGACTGGTGTAAGGGCATGTCAGAACCATTATCATCAGCGTCCTCATGCTCTTCAGTATCTAAAACAGAGCAGTCGCGCTTTCGCTGATAAGTGGGCATTTTGGCTAAAATGTTTTTAATAGAATTATCCATTACAGCCGTTAATTGTTGCATAGTAAGGAGGATTGGCGCACTAGATGAACTAGGGACCTCCTGTGTGGGCAAGACTGGTGTAGACATAGAAGGAGATGATGCAGTACCATGCTTACTCCCCTCACTTAAGGAATCATCTTGGGCAACATTATTATCAGTGGCATCATTGTCCCTACTTTGTTTGTCACATTCATCACATATATTTAAATGGAGAGGAACCTTGGCTTCCGAACATACAGAACATCGTCTATCTGATGGTTCAGACATGTTAATAGGCATAAACTTGATAACAAAGCATAAAAAAACGTTTTAAAATAAAACCGTTACTGTCACTTTAAATTTTAAACTGAACACACTTTATTACTGAATATGTGAAAAAGTATGAAGGAATTGTTCAAAATTCACCAAAATTTCACCACAGTGTCTTAAAGCCTTAAAAGTATTGCACACCAATTTTTTTTTTACATTTAACCCCTATACAGTCCCTGGTATCTGCTTTGCTGAGACCCAACCAAGCCCAGAGGGGAATACGATACCAAATGACGCCTTCAATAAGCTTTTTCAGTGGATCTGAGCTCCTCACACATGCATCTGCATGCCTTGCTTTCCAAAAACAACTGCGCATTAGTGGCGCGAAAATGAGGCTCTGCCTATGACTAGAAAAGGCCCCCAGTGAAAAAGGTGTCCAATACAGTGCCTGCCGTTTTTTTAATACAATTCCCAAGATTAAAATAACTCTTCAAAGTTATAATCCATTAAATATGCTTATAAAGTAATCGTTTTAGCCCAGAAAAATGTCTACCAGTCTTTAAAGCCCTTGTGAAGCCCTTTATTCTTATATTTATTAACTAAGAAAATGGCTTACCGGATCCCATAGGGAAAATGACAGCTTCCAGCATTACCAAGTCTTGTTAGAAATGTGTCATACCTCAAGCAGCAAAGTCTGCCCACTGTTTCCCCCAACTGAAGTTACTTCATCTCAACAGTCCTGTGTGGAAACAGCCATCGATTTTAGTAACGGTTGCTAAAATCATCTTCCTCTTACAAACAGAAATCTTCATCTCCTTTCTGTTTCAGAGTAAATAGTACATACCAGCACTATTTTAAAATAACAAACTCTTGATTGAAGAATAAAACTACATTTAAACACCAAAAAACTCTAAGCCATCTCCGTGGAGATGTTGCCTGTGCAACGGCAAAGAGAATGACTGGGGAAGGCGGAGCCTAGGAGGGATCATGTGACCAGCTTTGCTGGGCTCTTTGCCATTTCCTGTTGGGGAAGAGAATATCCCACAAGTAAGGATGACGCCGTGGACCGGACACACCTATGTTGGAGAAATACAGACTTTTTTTGCTTCAACCTAGTGTGAGATTTGCAATTTTTATATTTGCCGTATGCCAAGTGCATTGGATGTTGTTGCTGTTTGTTTAAAATGAGCGCTGGGAAAAAAAGGCTCGTTAGCAATGCACAGCTTTACAGACAAAACTCGTAATCTAGGCGTTGGATTCTTAGTAAAGAGAAATTGAAATAAAAAATGCTTCAATGTGACCTTCTTGGCTCTTGAACACTTCTCAATCACTGTTGCTAATTCAGTTGCTTTTTCTAGAGACAAGCAGCATTCCATAACCACCGTATCAATTGTAATGCCCAAAAAACTGAGCTCTGTCACCGGTCATTCCAATTTTTCAAAAGCCACTGGTATTTCAAATCAACTAACAAATTGGTAAAATGTTGCCATCAATTTCTGTAACACTCCTGACTCTGCAGCAGCCACAAACAAAAAGTAGTCCAAGTAGTATACTATGGATGACTCAATCAAATCCCAGAAATGGCAGCACATTACAGGGCACTCGGGAAAGATAGAAATGACATACGATTAAGTGCCTGCTATTGTCATAAAATGCATAAGCATATTCTTGCCTATGTGCTGATATTTTAATAGATCAATACAAGTTAATTTCTATCTTTTCTTTGTGCATTTAGTTTTCTGCTGTTTTTGGGATTTGATTGTGCATTTGTGGCTTGGTCAGCAACTTGTGGCGTTCACCACTGTAGCTGTGTGTGCATTCTAGTGTTCCCCTGACCTTCTGGTGACACTTTGAACAGCAGATGAGGAACTAGGAGTCGTGGCCTTACCTACAATGGATGACTCCCTTACCTTGCATTGCACCACCAACTGCGCAAAGGTTCTAAAGAACTCAAAATATGTACAAGATATAGTGCAACCCATCGACAACAGAGGTCATTGTAATAACCACCATTAAAGAAACATCCCAAAAATCTATGGCCTAGATTTGGAGTTTGGCGGTAGATGGACTGTTAACGCTCCGCGGGCTTTTTTCTGGCCGCACCATAAAATTAACTCTGGTATCGAGAGTTCAAAAAAATGCTGCGTTAGGCTCCAAAAAAGGAGCGTAGAGCATTTTTACCGCAAATGCAACTCTCGATACCAGAGTTGCTTACGGACGCGGCCAGCCTCAAAAACGTGCTCGTGCACGATTCCCCCATAGGAAACAATGGGGCTGTTTGAGCTGAAAAAAAACCTAACACCTGCAAAAAAGCAGCGTTCAGCTCCTAACGCAGCCCCATTGTTTCCTATGGGGAAACACTACCTACGTCTGCACCTAACACTCTAACATGTACCCCGAGTCTAAACACCCCTAACCTTACACTTATTAACCCCTAATTTGCCGCCCCCGCTATCGCTGACCCCTGCATTATATTATTAACCCCTAATCTTCCGCTCCGTAAACCGCCGCAACTTACATTATCCCTATGTACCCCTAATCTGCTGCCCCTAACACCGCCGACCCCTATATTATATTTATTAACCCCTAACCTGCCCCCCACAACGTCGCCGCCAGCTACTTACAATAATTAACCCCTAATCTGCCGACCGCAAAGCGCCGCCACCTACGTTATCCTTATGTACCCCTAATCTGCTGCCCCTAACACCGCCGACCCCTATATTATATTTATTAACCCCTAATCTGCCCCCCACAACGTCGCCGACACCTGCCTACACTTATTAACCCCTAATCTGCCGAGCGGACCTGAGCGCTACTATAATAAAGTTATTAACCCCTAATCCGCCTCACTAACCCTATCATAAATAGTATTAACCCCTAATCTGCCCTCCCTAACATCGCCGACACCTAACTTCAATTATTAACCCCTAATCTGACGACCGGAGCTCACCGCTATTCTAATAAATGGATTAACCCCTAAAGCTAAGTCTAACCCTAACACTAACACCCCCCTAAGTTAAATATAATTTAAATCTAACGAAATTAATTAACTCTTATTAAATAAATTATTCCTATTTAAAGCTAAATACTTACCTGTAAAAAAAACCCTAATATAGCTACAATATAAATTATAATTACATTGTAGCTATTTTAGGATTAATATTTATTTTACAGGTAACTTTGTAATTATTTTAACCAGGTACAATAGCTATTAAATAGTTAAGAACTATTTAATAGTTACCTAGTTAAAATAATAACAAAATTACCTGTAAAATAAATCCTAACCTAAGTTATAATTAAACCTAACACTACCCTATCAATAAATTAATTAAATAAAATACCTACAATTACCTACAATAAAACCTAACACTACACTATCAATAAATAAATTAAATACAATAGCTACAAATAACTACAATTACATAAACTAACTAAAGTACAAAAAATAAAAAAGAACTAAGTTACAAAAAATAAAAAAATATTTACAAACATAAGAAAAATATTACAACAATTTTAAACTAATTACACCTACTCTAAGCCCCCTAATAAAATAACAAAGACCCCCAAAATAAAAAAATGCCCTACCCTATTCTAAATTAATAGAGTTAAAAGCTCTTTTACCTTACCAGCCCTGAACAGGGCCCTTTGCGGGGCATGCCCCAATAAAATCATCTCTTTTGCCTGTAAAAAAAAACATACAATACCCCCCCCCCAACATTACAACCCACCACCCACATACCCCTAATCTAACCCAAACCCCCCTTAAATAAACCTAACACTAGCCCCTGAAGATCTTCCTACCTTGTCTTCACCATCCAGGTTCACCGATCCGTCCTGGCATCCGGTGCTGAAGAGGTCCAGAAGAGGCTCCAAAGTCTTCCTCCTATCCGGCAAGAAGAGGACATCCGGACCGGCAAACATCTTCTTCCAAGCGGCATCTTCAATCTTCTTCCATCCGGTGCGGAGCGGGTCCATCTTGAAGCAGCCGACGCGGATCCATCCTCTTCTTCCGGTGTCTCCCGACGAATGACGGTTCCTTTAAGGGACGTCATCCAAGATGGCGTCCCTCGAATTCCGATTGGCTGATAGGATTCTATCAGCCAATCGGAATTAAGGTAGGAATATTCTGATTGGCTAATGGAATCAGCCAATCAGAATCAAGTTCAATCCGATTGGCTGATCCAATCAGCCAATCAGATTGAGCTCGCATTCTATTGGCTGTTCCGATCAGCCAATAGAATGCGAGCTCAATCTGATTGGCTGATTGGATCGGCCAATCGGATTGAACTTGATTCTGATTGGCTGAGTCCATCAGCCAATCAGAATATTCCTACCTCAATTCCGATTGGCTGATAGAATCCTATCAGCCAATCGGAATTCGAGGGACGCCATCTTGGATGACGTCCCTTAAAGGAACCGTCATTCGTCGGGAGACACCGGAAGAAGAGGATGGATCCGCGTCGGCTGCTTCAAGATGGACCCGCTCCGCACCGGATGGAAGAAGATTGAAGATGCCGCTTGGAAGAAGATGTTTGCCGGTCCGGATGTCCTCTTCTTGCTGGATAGGAGGAAGACTTTGGAGCCTCTTCTGGACCTCTTCAGCACCGGATGCCAGGACGGATCGGTGAACCTGGATGGTGAAGACAAGGTAGGTTTATTTAAGGGGGGTTTGGGTTAGATTAGGGGTATGTGGGTGGTGGGTTGTAATGTTGGGGGGGGGGGGTATTGTATGTTTTTTTTTACAGGCAAAAGAGCTGATTTTATTGGGGCATGCCCCGCAAAGGGCCCTGTTCAGGGCTGGTAAGGTAAAAGAGCTTTTAACTCTATTAATTTAGAATAGGGTAGGGCATTTTTTTATTTTGGGGGTCTTTGTTATTTTATTAGGGGGCTTAGAGTAGGTGTAATTAGTTTAAAATTGTTGTAATATTTTTCTTATGTTTGTAAATATTTTTTTATTTTTTGTAACTTAGTTCTTTTTTATTTTTTGTACTTTAGTTACTTTATGTAATTGTAGTTATTTGTAGGTATTGTATTTAATTTATTTATTGATAGTGTAGTGTTAGGTTTTATTGTAGGTAATTGTAGGTATTTTATTTAATTAATTTATTGATAGGGTAGTGTTAGGTTTAATTATAACTTAGGTTAGGATTTATTTTACAGGTAATTTTGTTATTATTTTAACTAGGTAGCTATTAAATAGTTCTTAACTATTTAATAGCTATTGTACCTGGTTAAAATAATTACAAAGTTGCCTGTAAAATAAATATTAATCCTAAAATAGCTACAATGTAATTATAATTTATATTGTAGCTATATTAGGATTTCTTTTACAGGTAAGTATTTATCTTTAAATAGGAATAATTTATTTAATAAGAGATAATTAATTTCGTTAGATGTAAATTATATTTAAGTTAGGGGGTGTTAGTGTTAGGGTTAGACTTAGCTTTAGGGGTTAATCCATTTATTATAGTAGCGGTGAGCTCCGGTCGTCAGATTAGGGGTTAATAATTGAAGTTAGGTGTCGGCGATGTTAGGGAGGGCAGATTAGGGGTTAATACTATTTATGATAGGGTTAGTGAGGCGGATTAGGGGTTAATAACTTTATTATAGTAGCGCTCAGGTCCGCTCGGCAGATTAGGGGTTAATAAGTGTAGGCAGGTGTCGGCGACGTTGAGGGGGGCAGATTAGGGGTTAATAAATATAATATAGGGGTCGGCGGTGTTAGGGGCAGCAGATTAGGGGTACATAAGTATAACGTAGGTGGCGGTCGGCAGATTAGGGGTTAAAAAAATTGAATCGAGTTGCGGCGATGTGGGGGGACCTCAGTTTAGGGGTACATAGGTAGTTTATGGGTGTTAGTGTACTTTAGAGTACAGTAGTTAAGAGCTTTATGAACCGGCGTTAGCCCAGAAAGCTCTTAACTACTGACTTTTTTCTGCGGCTGGAGTTTTGTCGTTAGAGCTCTAACGCTCACTTCAGAAATGACTCTAAATACCGGAGTTAGGAAGATCCCATTGAAAAGATAGGATACGCAAATGGCGTAGGGGGATCTGCGGTATGGAAAAGTCGCGGCTGAAAAGTGAGCGTTAGACCCTTACCTACACGACTCCAAATACCGGCGGTAGCCTAAAACCAGCGTTAGGAGCCTCTAACGCTGGTTTTCACGGCTACCGCCGAACTCTAAATCTAGGCCTATGTGATTTTGAATGCACTGGCAGCATCCTAAAGGTGGTCTCAATGTCCGTTTTTGGCAACAAGGCCCACACCGTGCCCACTCTTCCAGTCTGACAGCCATGTCTAAAGAAGAATAAGACACAGACACCAGATCCCTATCCTATCATTCAACGAAGCCCTGTTTGGCCTTTTTTTTGGGACAACACCCAATGGGGACACAATCAACCCCAAAATGGGCTATTCCCAAAATAGGTCCATCATCCTGCCCAGCTCTGCCTCTTTCCTCAATTTTTCCCTGGCCGTGTTCTTGCAGATTGTAAATTACTTATAACACAGGAACCTGACTGAACACAGGGATTTTAAAGCCCACCACAAAACTCAACATTACAATTCAGCTTTCTGAACAAACCCACAGCCCTACTGGACCTGTCTAACTACGGGACCACCCTCTTGAGGATCATTAAATATCTCCGCCTTTGCACTTTGGTTGGCTCCGATCGTATCCGTTTTGAAACACCTGGAAAGTGTGTGATTGCTTCCACAACCTGAAATTTATGTTTCAATGTATACTTTATTGCCAACTTGCACTGACCATGACATACAAGATACTACCTACTGATTAACCTACTGATTAACAGTCATGGAAAATACTGAATGGTATGAAAGTTACAAATCCATAGTAACAGATGTGTCCTCTCTATATACTATGTTTATATAAGAAAATTAGGTTTTTGTACACTTTACAAACTTTATAGTGATGAGACTAAGCAATTTATCATACAAACAGTGGATTATTTGCTAAAACACATCATTCTTCCTGCTTTGAGACTGCATTTAATCTCTAAAGATGGGAAACTGCTATGATGGAGAAATAAGCTCAACTAGACATATACAGCACTGAATTATTTGTTTTAGACAAATCATTATAAATGAATATTCAAAAAAATATATAAAGCATTTGTGTTCTGCAATATTTGGTATTTGCTTCATTCAAAAAAATAATAATACTGGATATTAGTTAACATATACATTAATTTTAAATAGTAAACTACATGTACAGGATATTCAGATGACTCTGCTTTTAGTGTATAGTATCTTACAATGGGTAAACTACATATACAGAATATTCAGATGACTCTGCTTTTAGTGTATAGTATCTTACAATGGGTAAACTACTTATACAGAATGTTCAGATGACTGCTTTTAGTGTATAGTATCTTACAATAGGTAAACTACATATACAGAATATTCAGATGACTCTGCTTTTAGTGTATAGTATCTTACAATGGGTAAACTACTTATACAGAATGTTCAGATAACTCTGCTTTTAGTGTCTAGTATCTTACAATAGGTAAACTACATATACAGAATATTCAGATGACTCTGCTTTTAGTGTATAGTATCTCACAATGGGTAAACTACATATAGAGAATGTTCAGATGACTCTGCATTTAGTGTATAGTATCTTACAATAGGTAAACTACATATACAGAATATTCAGATGACTCTGCATTTAGCGTATAGTATCTTACAATAGGTAAACTACATGTACAGAATATTCAGGTGACTCTGCTTTTAGTGTATAGTATCTTACAATGGGTAAACTACATATACAGAATATTCAGATGACTCTGCTTTTAGTGTATAGTATGTTATAATTGGTAAACTACATATACAGAATATTCAGATGACTCTGCTTTTACCGTATAGTATGTTACAATTGGTAAACTACATACACAGAATATTCAGATGACTCTGCTTTTAGTGTATAGTATGTTACAATTGGTAAACTACATATACAGAATATTCAGATGACTCTGCTTTTACCGTATAGTATGTTACAATTGGTAAACTACATATACAGAATATTCAGATGACGCTGCTTTTACCGTATAGTATGTTACAATTAGTAAACTACATATACAGAATATTCAGATGACTCTGCTTTTACCATATAGTATGTAACAATTGGTAAACTACATAAACAGAATATTCAGATGACTCTGCTTTTAGTGTATAGTATCTTACAATGGGTAAACTACTTATACAGAATATTCAGATGACTCTGCTTTTAGTGTATAGTATGTTACAATTGGTAAACTACATATACAGAAAATTCAGATGACTCTGCTTTTACCGTATAGTATCTAACAATGGGTAAACTACATATACAGAATTTTCAGATGACTCTGCATTTAGTGTATAGTATCTTACAATAGGTAAACTACATATACAGAATATTCAGATGACTCTGCTTTTAGTGTATAGTATCTTACAATAGGTAAACTACATATACAGAATGTTCAGATGACTCTGCATTTAGCGTATAGTATCTAACAATGAGTAAACTACATATACAGAATGTTCAGATGACTGCATTTAGTGTATAGTATCTTACAATAGGTAAACTACATATACAGAATGTTCAGATGACTCTGCATTTAGCGTATAGTATCTAACAATGGGTAAACTACATATACAGAATATTCAGATGACTCTGCTTTTAGTGTATAGTATCTTACAATAGGTAAACTACATATACAGAATATTCAGATGACTCTGCTTTTAGTGTATAGTATCTTACAATGGGTAAACTACTTATACAGAATGTTCAGATGACTCTGCTTTTAGTGTATAGTATCTTACAATAGGTAAACTACATATACAGAATATTCAGATGATTCTGCTTTTAGTGTATAGTATCTTACAATGGGTAAACTACATATACAGAATGTTCAGATGACTCTGCATTTAGTGTATAGTATCTTACAATAGGTAAACTACATATACAGAATGTTCAGATGACTCTGCTTTTAGTGTATAGTATCTTACAATAGGTAAACTACATATGCAGAATATTCAGATGACTCTGCATTTAGCGTATAGTATCTTACAATAGGTAAACTACATGTACAGAATATTCAGGTGACTCTGCTTTTAGTCTATAGTATCTAACAATGGGTAAACTACATATACAGAATATTCAGATGACTCTGCTTTTAGTGTATAGTATCTTTCAATGGGTAAACTACTTATACAGAATATTCAGATGACTCTGCTTTTAGTGTATAGTATGTTATAATTGGTAAACTACATATACAGAATATTCAGATGACTCTGCTTTTACCGTATAGTATGTTACAATTGGTAAACTACATACACAGAATATTCAGATGACTCTGCTTTTAGTGTATAGTATGTTACAATTGGTAAACTACATATACAGAATATTCAGATGACTCTGCTTTTACCGTATAGTATGTTACAATTGGTAAACTACATATACAGAATATTCAGATGACTCTGCTTTTACCGTATAGTATGTTACAATTGGTAAACTACATACACAGAATATTCAGATGACTCTGCTTTTACCGTATAGTATGTTACAATTGGTAAACTACATACACAGAATATTCAGATGACTCTGCTTTTAGTGTATAGTATCTTACAATGGGTAAACTACTTATACAGAATGTTCAGATGACTCTGCTTTTAGTGTATAGTATCTTACAATGGGTAAACTACTTATACAGAATATTCAGATGACTCTGCTTTTACCCTATAGTACCTTACAATGGGTAAACTACTTATACAGAATGTTCAGATGACTCTGCTTTTAGAATATAGTATCTTACAATAGGTAAACTACCTGTACAGAATATTCAGATGACTCTGCTTTTAGAATATAGTATCTTACAGTGGGTAAGCTACATATACAGAATATTCAGATGACTCTGCTTTTAGTATATAGTATCTTACAATAGGTAAACTACATACACAGAATATTTAGATGACTCTGCTTTTAGTGTATAGTATCTTACAATGGGTAAACTACTTATACAGAATGTTCAGATGACTCTGCTTTTAGTGTATAGTATCTTACAATGGGTAAACTACTTATACAGAATGTTCAGATGACTCTGCTTTTAGTGTATAGTATCTTACAATGGGTAAACTACTTATACAGAATGTTCAGATGACGCTGCTTTTAGCGTATAGTATATGTCATGTCCACTGTTCCTTTTAGAGATGTTCCTCCATTCCTAGGCTACTCCCTACTTAAGGAGGTGCTTTTCACTTCACAAATTGCTTGATTATTGCAAACAGTATGGTGATTCTTTCCTGATTTCTAGCTATCTAGAGGATACCTTACGCCTAAGCTAATTATAACTGCTTTCCCTCTCACATGAGGAATTTCCTATCCTACTAAGCGAGTTTCTAAAACAAACTGGGACCAAATCTGTTAAACAGAGAAAAACCGCTTCCAGCAGTTAGCCTCATATCCCTCAACTCTCACTAACCTGAGACAGCCTCCACGCACAGTAATCTGCAGCTTCCCTGCATTCAGTCTCACTGAAATCGGACCGTGACGTCACCGACCCGGCAGTGGGTGCGACAAAACTCACAAGACGCCGCAACTCAGAGTGAACGGTTGGTCCACCATTACAGTCAAACCCGGTATTAGAACGGATCTCTGCCAAGCCTCAATCTCTCCTACTCCTCCGGAGTCAGCCTGCATCTGAGGATAAGCCTGTTCATAACACTACCGCAAGTATCACAACTTTAAAGCTTAAAGGGACACTGAACCCAATTTTTTTCTTTTGTAATTCAGAAAGAGCATGCAATTTTAAGCAACTTTCTAATTTACTCCTATTATCAATTTTTCTTCGTTCTCTTGCTATCATTATTTGAAAAAGATGGCATCTAAGCTTTTTTTTGGTTTTAGTACTCTGGACAGCACTTTTTTATTGGTGGATGAATTTATACACCAATCAGCAAGGACAACCCAGGTTGTTCACCAAAAATGGGCCGGCATCTAAACTTACATTCTTGCATTTCAAATAAAGATACCAAGAGAATGAAGAAAATTTGATAATAGGAGTAAATTAGAAAGTTGCTTAAAATTTCATGCTCAATCTTAATCATGAAAGAAAAATTTTGGGTTCAGTCTCCCTTTAAACTTTTCACTCTGTCATTAGGATATTGTTGATCACTTGTATAACAAACGGCTTGGGTAATTCATATGTTTAGCAGCACTCAATTCTAACCCTGTAACTAGAGACTTCCTACAGAAACAAAAGGGTTAAGGAAAAACGTCTGAGTCTATAGGGAATTACATACCTTTACTTCCATATTTAAAGGAATAGTTTACCAGGGATTTCACTGATATAAATATCCCTGTAAAACTCATTTGTTTTTCAAGAGGTATAATTAATATTCCTTGCTTACTAACTGCTAATCCTATTTATCTAACACTCTCACATCCCATTGAGGGCTTTTAAATAGGAGTACCTACATTTACATCATTTTACTACTTGAATAAGCACAGATCAAGCATAGGGATATTGCAGTAGATTACAATGGTTAAACTACATATACAGAATATCCAGATAACTCTGCTTTTAGCGTATAGTATATTACAATAGGTAAACTACATATACAGAATATTCAGATGACTCTGCTTTTACCGTATAGTATGTTACAATGGGTAAACTACAAATACAGAATATTCAGATGACTCTGCTTTTAGCATATAGTATATTACAATAGGTAAACTACATATACAGAATATTCAGATGACTCTGCTTTTAGTGTATAGTATATTACAATAGGTAAACTACATATACAGAATATTCAGATGACTCTATTTTTAGTGTATAGTATCTTACGATGGTTAAACTACATATACAGAATAATCAGATGACTCTGCTTTTAGCGTATAGTATCTTACAATGGGTAAACTACATATACAGAATATTCAGATAACTCTGCTTTTAGCGTATAGTGTCTTACAATGGTTAAACTACATATACAGAATATTCAGATAACTCTGCTTTTAGCGTATAGTATCTTACAATGGGTAAACTACATATACAGAATATTCAGATGACTCTGCATTTAGCGTATAGTATCTTACAATGGGTAAACTACTTATACAGAATATTCAGATGACTCTGCATTTAGCGTATAGTACCTTACAATGGGTAAACTACATATACAGAATATTCAGATGACTCTGCATTTAGCGTATAGTATCTTACAATGGGTAATCTACATATACAGAATATTCAGATGACTCTGCTTTTATCGTATAGTATCTTACAATGGGTAAACTACATATACAGAATATTCAGGTGACTGCTTTTAGTGTATAGTATCTTACAATAGGTAAACTACATATACAGAATATTCAGATGACTCTGCTTTTAGAATATAGTATCTTACAGTGGGTAAACTACTTATACAGAATATTCAGATGACTCTGCATTTAGCGTATAGTATCTTACAATAGGTAAACTACCTGTACAGAATATTCAGAAGACTCTGCTTTTAGAATATAGTATCTTACAGTGGGTAAACTACTTATACAGAATATTCAGATGACTCTGCTTTTAGCGTATAGTATCTTACAATAGGTAAACTACCTGTACAGAATATTCAGATGACTCTGCTTTTAGCGTATAGTATCTTACAATTGGTAAACTACATGTAGAGAATATTCAGATGACTCTGCATTTAACGTATAGTATCTTACAATGGGTAAACTACATATACAGGATATTCAGATGACTCTGCATTTAGCGTATAGTATCTAACAATGGTTAAACTACATATACAGAATATTCAGATGACTCTGCATTTAGCATATAGTATCTTACAATGGGTAAATTACATATACAGGATATTCAGATGACTCTGCTTTTAGCGTATAGTATCTTACAATGGGTAAACTACATATACAGAATATTCAGATGACTCTGCATTTAGCGTATAGTATCTAACAATGAGTAAAATACATATACAGAATATTCAGATGACTCTGCTTTTAGCCTATAGTATCTTACAATGAGTAAACTACATATACAGAATATTCAGATGACTCTGCTTTTAGCGTATAGTATCTATCAATGGGTAAACTACATATACAGAATATTCAGATGACTCTGCATTTAGCATATAGTATCTTACAATGGGTAAATTACATATACAGGATATTCAGATGACTCTGCTTTTAGCGTATAGTATCTTACAATGGGTAAACTACATATACAGAATATTCAGATTACTCTGCTTTTAGCGTATAGTATTTTACAATGGGTAAACTACATATACAGAATATTCAGATAACTCTGCATTTAGTGTATAGTAACTTACAATGGGTAAACTACATATACAGTATATTTAGATGACTGCATTTAGCGTATAGTATCTTACAATAGGTAAACTACATGTACAGAATATTCAGGTGACACTGCTTTTAGTCTATAGTATCTAACAATGGGTAAACTACATATACAGAATATTCAGATGACTCTGCTTTTAGTGTATAGTATCTTACAATGGGTAAACTACTTATACTGAATATTCAGATGACTCTGCTTTTAGTGTATAGTATGTTATAATTGGTAAACTACATATACACAATATTCAGATGGCTCTGCTTTTACTGTATAGTATGTTACAATTGGTAAACTACATACACAGAATATTCAGATGACTCTGCTTTTAGTGTATAGTATGTTACAATTGGTAAACTACATATACAGAATATTCAGATGACTCTGCTTTTACTGTATAGTATGTTACAATTGGTAAACTACATATACAGAATATTCAGATGACTCTGCTTTTACCGTATAGTATGTTACAATTGGTAAACTACATACACAGAATATTCAAATGACTCTGCTTTTACCGTATAGTATGTTACAATTGGTAAACTACATACACAGAATATTCAGTTGACTCTGTTTTTAGTGTATAGTATCTTACAATGGGTAAACTACTTATACAGAATATTCAGATGACTCTGCTTTTACCGTATAGTATCTTACAATGGGTAAACTACTTATACAGAATGTTCAGATGACTCTGCTTTTAGCGTATAGTATCTTACAATAGGTAAACTACATACACAGAATATTCAGATGACTCTGCTTTTAGTGTATAGTATCTTACAATGAGTAAACTACTTCTACAGAATATTCAGATGACTCTGCTTTTAGCATATAGTATCTTACAATGGGTAAATTACATATACAGGATATTCAGATGACTCTGCTTTTAGCGTATAGTATCTTACAATGGGTAAACTACATATACACAATATTCAGATGGCTCTGCTTTTACTGTATAGTATGTTACAATTGGTAAACTACATACACAGAATATTCAGATGACTCTGCTTTTAGTGTATAGTATGTTACAATTGGTAAACTACATATACAGAATATTCAGATGACTCTGCTTTTACTGTATAGTATGTTACAATTGGTAAACTACAGATACAGAATATTCAGATGACTCTGCTTTTACCGTATAGTATGTTACAATTGGTAAACTACATACACAGAATATTCAAATGACTCTGCTTTTACCGTATAGTATGTTACAATTGGTAAACTACATACACAGAATATTCAGTTGACTCTGTTTTTAGTGTATAGTATCTTACAATGGGTAAACTACTTATACAGAATATTCAGATGACTCTGCTTTTACCGTATAGTATCTTACAATGGGTAAACTACTTATACAGAATGTTCAGATGACTCTGCTTTTAGCGTATAGTATCTTACAATAGGTAAACTACATACACAGAATATTCAGATGACTCTGCTTTTAGTGTATAGTATCTTACAATGAGTAAACTACTTCTACAGAATATTCAGATTACTCTGCTTTTACCGTATAGTTTCTTACAATGGGTAAACTACTTATACAGAATGTTCAGATGACTCTGCTTTTAGAATATAGTATCTTACAATAGGTAAACTACCTGTCCAGAATATTCAGATGACTCTGCTTTTAGAATATAGTATCTTACAGTGGGTAAACTACATATACAGAATATTCAGATGACTCTGCTTTTAGTGTATAGTATCTTACAATGGGTAAACTACATATACAGAATATTCAGATGACTCTGCTTTTAGTGTATAGTATCTTACAATGGGTAAACTACTTATACAGAATGTTCAGATGACTCTGCTTTTAGCGTATAGTATCTTACAATAGGTAAACTACATACACAGAATATTCAGATGACTCTGCTTTTAGTGTATAGTTTCTTACAATGAGTAAACTACTTCTACAGAATATTCAGATGACTCTGCTTTTACCGTATAGTATCTTACAATGGGTAAACTACTTATACAGAATGTTCAGATGACTCTGCTTTTAGAATATAGTATCTTACAGTGGGTAAACTACATATACAGAATATTCAGATGACTCTGCTTTTAGTGTATAGTATCTTACAATGGGTAAACTACATACACAGAATATTCAGATGACTCTGCTTTTAGTGTATAGTATCTTACAATGGGTAAACTACTTGTACAGAATGTTCAGATGACTCTGCTTTTAGTTTATAGTATCTTACAATGGGTAAACTACTTATACAGAATGTTATGTTGTATAGTATATGTCATGTCCACTGTCCCTTTAAGAGATGTTCCTCCATTCCTAGGCTACTACCTACTTAAGGAGGTGCTTTTCACTTAACAAATTGCTTGATTATTGCAAACAGTATGGTGATTTTTTTTCCTGCTTTCTAGCTATCTAGAGGATACCTTACTCATAAGCTAATTATAACTGCTTTCCCTCTCACATGAGGAATTTCCTATCCTGCTAAGCGAGTTTCTAAAACAAACTGGGACCAAATCTGTTAAACAGAGAAAAACCGCTTCCAGCAGTTAGCCTCATATCCCTCAACTCTCATAAACCTGAGACAGCCTCCACGCACAGTAATCTGCAGCTTCCCTGCATTCAGTCTCACTGAAATCGGACCGTGACGTCACTGACCCGGCAGTGGGTGCGACCAAACTCACAAGACGCCGCAACTCAGAGTGAAAGGTCGGTCCACCATTACAGTCAAACCCGGTATTAGAACGGATCTCTGCCAAGCCTCAATCTCTCCTACTCCTCCGGAGTCAGCCTGAATCTGGAGATAAGCCTGTTCATAAAACTACCGCAAGTATCACAACTTTAAAGCTTAAAGGGACACTGAATCCAATTTTTTTTTGTAATTCAGAAAGAGCATGCAATTTTAAGCAACTTTCTAATTTACTCCAATTATCAATTTTTCTTCGTTCTCTTGCTATCATTATTTGAAAAAGAAGGCATCTAAGCTTTTTTTTGGTTTTAGTACTCTGGACAGCACTTTTTTATTGGTGGATGAATTTATCCACCAATCAGCAAGGACAACCCAGGTTGTTCACCAAAAATGGGCCGGCATCTAAACTTACATTCTTGCATTTCAAATAAAGATACCAAGAGAATGAAGAAAATTTGA
Source organism: Bombina bombina (assembly GCF_027579735.1). NCBI lineage: Eukaryota > Metazoa > Chordata > Amphibia > Anura > Bombinatoridae > Bombina > Bombina bombina. The sequence continues at coordinate 14,134,732 of NC_069503.1, read as the reverse complement.
TAATAGGAGTAAATTAGAAAGTTGCTTAAAATTTCATGCTCAATCTTAATCACGAAAGAAAATTTTTGGATTCAGTCTCCCTTTAAACTTTTCACGCTGTCATTAGGATATTGTTGATCACTTGTATAACAAACGGCTTCAGTAATTCATATGTTTAGCAGCACTCAATTCTAATCCTGTATCTAGAGACTTCCTACAGAAACAAAAGGGTTAAGGAAAAATGTCTGAGTGTATAGGGAATTACATACCTTTACTTCCATATTTAAAGGAATAGTTTACCAGGGATTTCACTGATATAAATATCCCTGTAAAACTCATTTGTTTTTCAAGAGGTATAATTAATATTCCTTGCTTACTAACTGCTAATCCTATTTATCTAACACTCTCACATCCCATTGAGGGCTTTTAAATAGGAGTATCTACATTTACATCATTTTACTACTTGAATAAGCACAGATCAAGCATAGGGATATTGCAATATTCAGATGACTCTGCTTTTAGCGTATAGTATATTACAATAGGTAAACTACATATACAGAATATTCAGATGACTCTATTTTTAGTGTATAGTATCTTACAATGTGTAAACTATATATACAGAATATTCAGATAACTCTGCTTTTAGCGTATAGTGTCTTACAATGGTTAAACTACATACAGGGAGTGCAGAATTATTAGGCAAGTTGTATTTTTGAGGATTAATTTTATTATTTAACAACAACCATGTTCTCAATGAACCCACAAAACTCATTAATATCAAAGCTGAATAGTTTTGGAAGTAGTTTTTAGTTTGTTTTTAGTTATAGCTATTTTAGGGGGATATCTGTGTGTGCAGGTGACTATTACTGTGCATAATTATTAGGCAACTTAACAAAAAACAAATATATACCCATTTCAATTATTTATTTTTACCAGTGAAACCAATATAACATCTCAACATTCACAAATATACATTTCTGACATTCAAAAACAAAACAAAAACAAATCAGTGACCAATATAGCCACCTTTCTTTGCAAGGACACTCAAAAGCCTGCCATCCATGGATTCTGTCAGTGTTTTGATCTGTTCACCATCAACATTGCGTGCAGCAGCAACCACAGCCTCCCAGACACTGTTCAGAGAGGTGTACTGTTTTCCCTCCTTGTAAATCTCACATTTGATGATGGACCACAGGTTCTCAATGGGGTTCAGATCAGGTGAACAAGGAGGCCATGTCATTAGATTTTCTTCTTTTATACCCTTTCTTGCCAGCCACGCTGTGGAGTACTTGGACGCGTGTGATGGAGCATTGTCCTGCATGAAAATCATGTTTTTCTTGAAGGATGCAGACTTCTTCCTGTACCACTGCTTGAAGAAGGTGTCTTCCAGAAACTGGCAGTAGGACTGGGAGTTGAGCTTGACTCCATCCTCAACCTGAAAAAGCCCCACAAGCTTATCTTTGATGATACCAGCCCAAACCAGTACTCCACCTCCACCTTGCTGGCGTCTGAGTCGGACTGGAGCTCTCTGCCCTTTACCAATCCAGCCACGGGCCCATCCATCTGGCCCATCAAGACTCACTCTCATTTCATCAGTCCATAAAACCTTAGAAAAATCAGTCTTGAGATATTTCTTGGCCCAGTCTTGACGTTTCAGCTTGTGTGTCTTGTTCAGTGGTGGTCGTCTTTCAGCCTTTCTTACCTTGGCCATGTCTCTGAGTATTGCACACCTTGTGCTTTTGGGCACTCCAGTGATGTTGCAGCTCTGAAATATGGCCAAACTGGTGGCAAGTGGCATCTTGGCAGCTGCACGCTTGACTTTTCTCAGTTCATGGTGAAAAAGGGTGTGTGTACAAGCGCTAAGGTAATCCCCAAGCTGTATCCAAACAGAGATCCTAACCAACCTCCAAAAAATATGCACAAGTAGTAAGAAGTGAATACAGCGCCAACAAGAGGCCAAGGGATAAATATACTCACAGAGAGATAAAAGAAGATTATTTAATGAACCATGTTAAAAAGCATCAGTAATAAAAGACTATATATAAAAAATGTAAAAAGCACATATAAATAAAATTACAAATACAGGAATATCTTACAGAAGCGGCTCAAAGGGCCAAAGCTGATAATTACAATAAAAACAGAGGTAATAACAGGTGATCAGTGTGAGTGGTACACCAGAATAAGAGTGTATACTGATAAAACAGAATTAGCCTAAGTACAACTGTAGCAAGTGCATCAAGCAAAAAACTAATAAACAATAATACAAACAATAGTGTTCAAAATTAGTGTTAGAAAAATAGTGTTCCAAAAAATAGAAAAATGCACTGCAGTGCAAAAAAAAAGGGGGGTAGCAAAATAATTGTATAGATACAATCAAATAGTGAGTGAGTGCAAATGGATATAAAAATGCTAGCTACTTAATCCAGTGAGGTTAAGATATAATTAAATAAAATACACAATATGCAATAACATAAAAAATAAAAAATAATAACTACTTATACAGAATATTCAGATGACTCTGCTTTTAGTGTATAGTATGTTATAATTGGTAAACTACATATACACAATATTCAGATGGCTCTGCTTTTACTGTATAGTATGTTACAATTGGTAAACTACATATACAGAATATTCAGATGACTCTGCTTTTACTGTATAGTATGTTACAATTGGTAAACTACATATACAGAATATTCAGATGACTCTGCTTTTACTGTATAGTATGTTACAATTGGTAAACTACATATACACAATATTCAGATGACTCTGCTTTTACCGTATAGTATGTTACAATGGGTAAACTACATACACAGAATATTCAGATGACTCTGCATTTAGCGTATAGTATATTACAATAGGTAAACTACATATACAGAATATTCAGATGACTCTGCTTTTACCGTATAGTATGTTACAATTGGTAAACTACATACACAGAATATTCAGATGACTCTGCTTTTACCGTATAGTATGTTACAATTGGTAAACTACATACACAGAATATTCAGATGACTCTGCTTTTAGTGTATAGTATCTTACAATGGGTAAACTACTTATACAGAATATTCATATGAATCTGCTTTTACCGTATAGTATCTTACAATGGGTAAACTACTTATACAGAATGTTCAGATGACTCTGCTTTTAGCGTATAGTATCTTACAATAGGTAAACTACATACACAGAATATTCAGATGACTCTGCTTTTAGTGTATAGTATCGTACAATGAGTAAACTACTTATACAGAATATTCAGATGACTCTGCTTTTACCGTATAGTATCTTACAATGGGTAAACTACTTATACAGAATGTTCAGATGACTCTGCTTTTAGCATATAGTATCTTACAATAGGTAAACTACCTGTACAGAATATTCAGATGACTCTGCTTTTAGAATATAGTATCTTACAGTGGGTAAACTACATATACAGAATATCCAGATGACTCTGCTTTTAGTGTATAGTATCTTACAATGGGTAAACTACATACACAGAATATTCAGATGACTCTGCTTTTAGTGTATAATATCTTACAATGGGTAAACTACTTATACAGAATGTTCAGATGACTCTGCTTTTAGTTTATAGTATCTTACAATGGGTAAACTACTTATACAGAATGTTCAGATGACTCTGCTTTTAGTGTATAGTATCTTACAATGAGTAAACTACATATACAGAATATTCAGATGACTCTGCTTTTAGTGTATAATATCTTACAATGGGTAAACTACTTATACAGAATGTTCAGATGACTCTGCTTTTAGTTTATAGTATCTTACAATGGGTAAACTACTTATACAGAATGTTCAGATGACTCTGCTTTTAGTTTATAGTATCTTACAATGGGTAAACTACATACACAGAATATTCAGATGACTCTGCTTTTAGTGTATAATATCTTACAATGGGTAAACTACTTATACAGAATGTTCAGATGACTCTGCTTTTAGTTTATAGTATCTTACAATGGGTAAACTACTTATACAGAATGTTCAGATGACGCTGCTTTTAGCGTATAGTATATGTCATGTCCACTGTCCCTTTAAGAGATGTTCCTCCATTCCTAGGCTACTACCTACTTAAGGAGGTGCTTTTCACTTAACAAATTGCTTGATTATTGCAAACAGTATGGTGATTCTTTCCTGCTTTCTAGCTATCTAGAGGATACCTTACTCCTAAGCTAATTATAACTGCTTTCCCTCTCACATGAGGAATTTCCTATCCTACTAAGCGAGTTTCTAAAACAAACTGGGACCAAATCTGTTAAACAGAGAAAAACCGCTTCCAGCAGTTAGCCTCATATCCCTCAACTCTCACAAACCTGAGACAGCCTCCACGCACAATAATCTGCAGCTTCCCTGCATTCAGTCTCACTGAAATCGGACCGTGACGTCACTGACCCGGCAGTGGGTGCGACCAAACTCCCAAGACGCCGCAACTCAGAGTGAAAGGTCGGTCCACCATTACAGTCAAACCCGGTATTAGAACGGATCTCTGCCAAGCCTCAATCTCTCCTACTCCTCCGGAGTCAGCCTGCATCTGAGGATAAGCCTGTTCATAACACTACCACAAGTATCACAACTTTAAAGCTTAAAGGGACACTGAACCCAATTTTTTTCTTTTGTAATTCAGAAAGAGCATGCAATTTTAAGCAACTTTCTAATTTACTCCTATTATCAATTTTTCTTCGTTCTCTTGCTATCATTATTTGAAAAAGAAGGCATCTAAGCTTTTTTTTGGTTTTAGTACTCTGGACAGCACTTTTTTATTGGTGGATGAATTTATTCACCAATCAGCAAGGACAACCCAGGTTGTTCACCAAAAATGGGTCGGCATCTAAACTTACATTCTTGCATTTCAAATAAAGATACCAAGAGAATGAAGAAAATTTGATAATAGGAGTAAATTAGAAAGTTGCTTAAAATTTCATGCTCAATCTTAATCATGAAAGAAAAATTTTGGGTTCAGTCTCCCTTTAAGCTTTTCACGCTGTCATTAGGATATTGTTGATCACTTGTATAACAAACGGCTTGGGTAATTCATATGTTTAGCAGCACTCAATTCTAACCCTGTAACTAGAGACTTCCTACAGAAACAAAAGGGTTAAGGAAAAACGTCTGAGTGTATAGGGAATTACATACCTTTACTTCCATATTTAAAGGAATAGTTTACCAGGGATTTCACTGATATAAATATCCCTGTAAAACTCATTTGTTTTTCAAGAGGTATAATTAATATTCCTTGCTTACTAACTGCTAATCCTATTTATCTAACACTCTCACATCCCATTGAGGGCTTTTAAATAGGAGTATCTACATTTACATCATTTTACTACTTGAATAAGCACAGATCAAGCATAGGGATATTGCAGTAGATTACAATGGTTAAACTACATATACAGAATATCCAGATAACTCTGCTTTTAGCGTATAGTATATACAATAGGTAAACTACATATACAGAATATTCAGATGACTCTGCTTTTACCGTATAGTATGTTACAATAGGTAAACTACAAATACAGAATATTCAGATGACTCTGCTTTTAGCGTATAGTATATTACAATAGGTAAACTACATATACAGAATATTCAGATGACTCTGCTTTTAGTGTATAGTTTATTACAATAGGTAAACTACATATACAGAATATTCAGATGACTATTTTAGTGTATAGTATCTTACGATGGTTAAACTACATATACAGAATAATCAGATGACTCTGCTTTTAGCGTATAGTATCTTACAATGGGTAAACTACATATACAGAATATTCAGATAACTCTGCTTTTAGCGTATAGTGTCTTACAATGCTTAAACTACATATACAGAATATTCAGATAACTCTGCTTTTAGCGTTTAGTATCTTACAATGGGTAAACTACACATACAGAATATTCAGATGACTCTGCATTTAGCGTATAGTATCTTACAATGGGTAAACTACTTATACAGAATATTCAGATGACTCTGCATTTAGCGTATAGTATCTTACAATGGGTAAACTACATATACAGAATATTCAGATGGCTCTGCTTTTAGCGTTTAGTATCTTACAATGGGTAATCTACATATACAGAATATTCAGATGACTCTGCATTTAGCGTATAGTAACTAACAATGGGTAAACTACTTATACAGAATATTCAGATGACTCTGCTTTTAGCGTATAGTATATTACAATAGGTAAACTACATATACAGAATATTCAGATGACTCTGCATTTAGCGTATAGTATCTTACAATGGGTAATCTACATATACAGAATATTCAGATGACTGCTTTTATCGTATAGTATCTTACAATGGGTAAACTACATATACAGAATATTCAGGTGACTGCTTTTAGTGTATAGTATCTTACAATAGGTAAACTACATATACAGAATATTTAGATGACTGCTTTTAGTGTATAGTATCTTACAGTGGGTAAACTACATATACAGAATATTCAGATGACTCTGCTTTTAGCTTATAGTATCTTACAACGGGTAACCTTCATATACAGAATATGCAGATAACTATGCTTTTAGTGTATAGTATCTTACAATGGTAAAACTACATATACAGAATGTTCAGATGAGTGTGCTTTTTGCGTTTGGGGGCCCATCTATCAAGCTCCATATGGAGCTGGAGGGCCCCTGTTTTTGGCGAGTCTTCAGACTCGCCAGAAACAGCAGTTATGAAGCAGCGGTCAAAAGACCGCTGCTCCATAACCCTGTTCGTCTGCTCTGAGCAGGCGGACAGACATCGCAACAATTCAACCTGATCGAGTACGATCGGGTTGATTGACACCTCCCTGCTGGGGGCCCATTGGCCGTGAGTCTGCAGGGGGCGGTGTAGCACTAGCAGCTCTTGTGAGTTGCTGGTGCAATGCTGAATAAGGAGAGCGTATTACTCTCTGCATTCAGCGAGGTCTGGTGGACCTGATCCGCACTGTCAGATCAGGTCCGCCAGACTTTTGTTAAATAGGGGCTTACAATGGTTAAACTACAAATACAGAATGCTTATTTAGCAAAACATTGTTTCATAGTTTTAAGTCAGGGATTTACCTGGGATAAGTTTCTCCTCCCGGCAGTCATACAACATCCCAAGGGAAAACGGGCGCCCTAAGCAAGGCATTTCTATGGTTGATTCGTCTGTTCTGGGATATGGGATCTGTAACAACAGTAAAAACATACAAATGTAAAATAAAAATCAAGTATTTTAAATGTACAGAAGTGCACTGATAAAAACAAGACAAAGGGCTAGATTTCGACTGGCACACTAACTGTTGCATGTGAGCAATAAGGGGTTTATCGCGGCTGTTTGCTTACGTCGGAAGTAGCACTTATATCACAGTTTGAAAGTAAACGTGTTCGCTTGAACGCAATTTTATTTAACGTGCGTCAGGATAGCACAACTTCAGAGCTCTGGTCAGCTGTTATGTTCAACTACAAGCGTCATAAAACACATTATAAGTACATTACAAACTACAGTTACACTCATAATAACACTGTATGATACAAATTATTTAAAAAAGAATATTGCATAAAAAAGTTATATGGCTCAAAGATATGAGATCTCAGATGTTAAAAAAAGGACTGCAAATGGCTTGTGTGGGGTTAGTGTTTGAGCGAAAACTTTTTACTTTTAACTGGTTATACGTGCTACCTAATGCACGCAAAAAGCATACTACTAGCGGAGATAACACACGAGCGGGTACACAAACTAACTAGTAATCTAGCCCAGAATGTGGCTATTTATGGGAGCGGGTACACAAACTAACTAGTAAACTAGCCCAGAATGTGGCTATTTATGGGAGCGGGTACACAAACTAACTAGTAATCTAGCCCAGAATGTGGCTATTTATGGGAGCGGGTACACAAACTAACTAGTAATCTAGCCCAGAATGTGGCTATTTATGGGAGCGGGTACACAAACTAACTAGTAATCTAGCCCAGAATGTGGCTATTTATGGGAGCGGGTACACAAACTAACTAGTAATCTAGCCCAGAATGTGGCTATTTATGGGAGCGGGTACACAAACTAACTAGTAATCTAGCCCAGAATGTGGCTATTTATGGGAGCGGGTACACAAACTAACTAGTAATCTAGCCCAGAATGTGGCTATTTATGGGAGCGGGTACACAAACTAACTAGTAATCTAGCCCAGAATGTGGCTATTTATGGGAGCGGGTACACAAACTAACTAGTAATCTAGCCCAGAATGTGGCTATTTATGGGAGCGGGTACACAAACTAACTAGTAATCTAGCCCAGAATGTGGCTATTTATGGGAGTTTAATCTTCATTTATAACTTTTTTAAATTTTGTTAGAGTTTATATGTTAGCAACATCATGTACAGTCTTGAATGAAATGTGTCCTAAGAACTAATTACTGAAAGATACCTAACCACACTTAGTTCTCTCCATCATTTTTACCCAGTTGCGCATACCTTAAAATGGATTTATCTATGTAAGTGATAGTAAAGTCACAATTGGAAAGTTGTTTATAAATACATGTTCTATGTAAACTATAAAATCTCACTTTTGAAAGCGCCTAGATTAAGTATAACTTTGCAGCTTTTACCTGGGTGTACATTGCAGTTTCGGATACCAGTAGTTCTGACTTTATTGTTCCTCCTTCTGAGGAGTCAGTAAGATTTCTCTCCATACAACAGGTAGATTCAACAACATCTTCATGGGAATCTTGCAAAGGCTGAGAAGGATGGCTTTGATTTTCTTCTGTCACTCCCACCGTATCAGCGGTATGTACCCTCTTTCGTCTTGTTGGTATCAGAGGCAACTTTTTGGATGTAAACACATATGTTATCAATCTTAGATGTAATATAGAGACAGACAGACATTGCCCTGTATCTATTAAACATTTAACACGATGAACTTTGTAAAATCAGTTACAAATATTATCATATTGCTTTATTAATCTTAATTAACTCCCGAATAACTCAACAAAACCTCTTCTTTTCTGAGATCCTTATTAGCAGAGACATCACAGAGATAAAGATAAGCAGTACTTACCTGAGTCGTCACTGCTGATGTTTCAGCTACCAGACGTTCTGACTTTTTTGTTCCTCCTTCTGAAGCGTCAGAAAGATTACTTTCCATAGGATGATCTACTGCTGTCACTGTTCCGATATTAATAGTAGTTGATCGCCTTTGTCTTGACGGTCTTTCAGGTATTGGTTTATTTTCCTGAGGCAATATTTTTGTGGAGTAAACAGATATGTTATTAAAGATAGGATTACTTCTTTCTTGAAGAGTGAAAAAATGCTTACAGACTAGAAATGATATGAAATTCCAACATTTTCAGTTGTAATTTAGATATAAACACACATTGTACAGTATTATCTAAGAATTTACAGATCCGTTGTCTCAGCTCCCTAAGGCCTCTATCAGCTCTCTCTTATGTCTTAGCTTCCCAGTATACTCTATCTACAATTCCTCAATCTCAGCTACCTATGGCCTCTACCAGACATCTCTTTTCTTAGCTTCCCAGAATGCTCCAACTACCCTTCCTCGTGTGTCAGCTCCCTAAGGCTTCTATCAGCTCTCTCTTATGTCTTAGCTTCCCAGAATGTTCTAGCTACCCTTCCTCATGTCTCAGCTCCCTAAGGCCTTTATCAACCATCTCTTATGTCTTAGCTTCCCAGAACGCTCCATCTACCCTTCCTCATGTCTCAGCTCCCTATGGCCTTTACCAGCTATCTCTTGTCGTAGCTTACCAGAATGCACCAGCTACCTTTCCTCATGTTTCTATCAGCTCTCTCTTATGTCTTAGCTTCCAAGAATACTCTATCTACCCTTCCTCATATCTCAGCTCCCTATGGCCACTACCAGCCATCTCTTGTCTTAGCTTCCCATAATGCTCCATCTAACCTTCCTCATGTCTCAGCCCCCTAAGGCCTCTATCAGCTCTCTCTTATGTCTTAGCTTCCCAGAAAGCTCCAGCTACCCTTCCTCAAGTCTCAGATCCCTAAGGCCTCTATCAGCTCTCTCTTATGTCTTAGCTTCCCAGAATGCACCAGCTACCCTTCCTCATGTCTCAGGTCCCTAAGGCCTCTATCAGCCATCTCTTATGTCTTAGCTTCCCAGAACGCTCCATCTATCCTTCCTCATGTGTCAGCTCAATAAGGCCTCTATCAGCTCTCTCTTATGTCTTAGCTTTTTTAAAATACTCCATCTACCCTTCCACATCTCTCAGCCCCCTAAGGCCTCTGACAGCCATCTCTTATGTCTTAGCTTCCCAGAACGCTCCATCTAACCTTCCTCATGTGTCAGCTCAGTAAGGCTTCTATCAGCTCTCTCTTATGTCTTAGCTTCCCAGAATGACCCAGCTACCCTTCCTCATGTCTCAGCCCCTTGTGGCCTCTACCAGCCATTTCTTGTTTTAGCTGCTCAGAATGCTCCATCTACCCATCCTCATGTCTCAGTTCCCTAAGGCCTCTATTAACCATCTCTTATGTCTTAGCTTCCCAGAATGCTCCAGCTACCCTTCCTCATGTCTCAGCTCCCTAAGGCCTCTATCAGACATCTCTTATGTCTAAGCTTCCCAGAATGCTCCAGCTACCCTTCCTCATGTCTCAGCTCCCTAAGAACTCTATCAACCATCTCTTATGTCTTAGCTTCCGATTATGCTCCAGCTACCCTTCCTCATGTCTCAGTTTCCTAAGGCCTCTGTCAACCATCTCTTATGTCTTAGCTTCCCAGAACGCTCCAACTACCATTCCTCATGTCTCAGCTCCCTAAGGCCCTTATCAGCCATCTCTTATGTCTTAGCTTCCCAGAACGTTCCATCTTTCCTTCCTCATGTGTCAGCTCCCTAATGCTTCTATCAGCTCTCTCTTATGTCTTAGCTTCTCAGAACGCTCCATCTACCCTTCCTCATGTCTCAGCTCCCTAAGGCCTCTATCAGCTCTCTCTTATGTCTTAGCTTCCCAGAATGTTCTAGCTACCCTTCCTCATGTCTCAGCTCCCTAAGGCCTCTATCAAACATCTCTCATGTCTTTATTTCCCAGAATGCTCCAGCTACCCTTCCTCATGTCTCAGCTCCCTAAGGCCTCTATCAACCATCTCTCATGTATTTATTTCCCAGAATGCTCCATCTACCCATCCTCATGTCTTAGTTCCCTTATGGCCACTACAAGCCACATCTAGTCTTAGTTTTCCAGAATGCTCCAGCTATCTTTCCTCATGTCTCAGCTCCCTAAGGCCTCTATCAGCTCTCTCTTATGCCTTAGCTTCCCAGAATGCTCCAGCTACCCTTCCTCATGTCTCAGCTTCCTAGCGCCTCTATCAGCTCTCTCTTATGTCTTTGCTTCTCAGAACGCTCCATCTACCTTTCCTCATGTCTCAGCTCCCTAAGGCCTCTATCAACTCTCTCTTTTGTCTTAGCTTCCCAGAATGCTCCATCAACCCTTCCTCATTCCTCAGCTCCCTAAGGCCTGTACCAGCCATCTCTTGTCTTAGCTTCCCAGAATGCCCCAGCTACCCTATCCTCATGTCTCAGCTCCCTAACGCCTCTATCAGCCATCTCTTTTGTCTTAGCTTCCCAGAATACTGCAGCTACCAATCCTCATATCTCAGATCCCTAAGGCCTCTATCAGCTCTCTCTGATGTCTTAGCTTCCTAGAATGCTCCAGCTACCCTTCCTCATGTCTCAGCTCCCTAAGGCCTCTATCAGCTCTCTCTGATGTCTTAGCTTCCCAGAATGCTCCAGCTACCCTTCCTCATGTCTCAGCTCCCTAAGGCCTCTATCAGCTCTCTCTTATGTCTTAACTTCCCAGAATGCTCCATCTACCCTTCCTTATGTGTCAGCCCCCTAAGGCCTATATCAGCCATCTCTTATGTCTTAGCTTTCCAGAATGCCCCAGCTACCCTTCCTCATGTGTCATCTCTCTAAGGCCTCTATCAGCCCTCTCTTATGTCTTAGCTTCCCAGAATGCTCCAGCTACGATTTCTCATGCCTCAGCCCCCTAAGGCCTCTATCAGCCATCTCTTATGTCTTAGCTTCCCAGAATGCCCCAGCTACCCTTCCTCATGTGTCAGCTCTGTAAGGCCTCTATCAGCCCTCTCTTATGTATTAGCATCCCAGAATGCTCCATCTAACCATCCTCATGTGTCAGCTCCCTAAGGCTTCTATCAGCTCTCTCTTATGTCTTAGCTTCCCAGAATGTTCCATCTACCCTTCCTCATGTCTCAGCTCCCTATGGCCTCTATCATCTCTCTCTTATGTCTTAGCTTCCCAGAATGTTCCATCTACCCTTCCTCATGTCTCAGCTCCCTATGGCCTCTATCAGCTCTCTCTTATGTCTTAGCTTCCCAGAATGCTCCATCTACCGTTCCTTATGTCTCAGCTCCCAAATGTGTCTATCAACCATATCTTATGTCTTAACTTCCCAGAATGCTCCATCTACCCTTCCTTATGTGTCAGCCCCCTAAGACCTCTATCAGCCATCTCTTATGTCTTAGCTTCCCAGAATGCCCCAGCTACCCTTCGTCATGTCTCAGCTCTCTAAGGCCTCCATCAACCCTCTCTTATGTCTTAGCATCCCAGAACGCTCCATCTAACCTTTCTCATGTCTCAGCTCCCTATGGCCTCTATCATCTCTCTCTTATGTTTTAGCTTCCCAGAATGATCCAGCTACCCTTCCTCATGTCTCAGCCCACTGTGGACTCTACCAGCCATCTGTTGTCTTAGCTTCCCAGAATGCTCCATCTACCCTTCCATATGTCTCAGCTCCCAAATGTGTCTATCAACCATATCTTATGTCTTAACTTCCCAGAATGCTCCATCTGCCCTTCCCTATGTGTCAGCCCCCTAAGGCCTCTATCAGCCATCTCTTATGTCTTAGCTTCCCAGAATGCCCCAGCTACCCTTCCTCATGTCTCAGCTCTCTAAGGCCTCCATCAGCCCTCTCTTATGTCTTAGCATCCCAGAGCGCTCCATCTACCCTTCCTCACATGTCAGCTCCCTAAGGCATCTATCAGCTCTCTCTTATGTCTTAGCTTCCCAGAATGTTCCATCTACCCTTTCTCATGTCTCAGCTCCCTATGGCCTCTATCATCTCTCTCTTATGTTTTAGCTTCCCAGAATGATCCAGCTACCCTTCCTCATGTCTCAGCCCACTGTGGACTCTACCAGCCATCTGTTGTCTTAGCTTCCCAGAATGCTCCATCTACCTTTCCTCGTGTCTCAGCTCCCTATGGCCTCTATCATCTCTCTCTTATGTCTTAGCTTCCCAGAATGCTCCAGCTACCCTTCCTCATGTCTCAGCTCTCTAAGACCTCTATCAGCCCTCTCTTATGTCTTAGCTTCCCAGAACGCTCCATCTACCCTTCCTCATGTCTCAGCTCTCTAAGGCCTCTATCAGCCCTCTCTTATGTCTTAGCTTCCCAGAACGCTCCATCTACCCTTTCTCATGTGTCAGCTCCCTAAGGCATCTATCAACTCTCTCTTATGTCTTAGCTTCCCAAAATGCTCCATCTACTCTTTCTCATGTCTCAGCTCTCTAAGGCCTCTATCAGCCCTCTCTTATGTCTTAGCTTCCCAGAATGCTCCAGCAACCCTTTCTCATGTCTCAGCTCCCTAAGGCTTCTATCAGCTTTCTCTTATGTCTTAGCTTCCCAGAATGCTCCAGCTACCCTTACTTATGTCTCAGCTCCTTAAGGCCTCTATCAGCTCTCTCTTATGTCTTAGCTCCCAGAATGCTCCAGCTACCCTTCCTCATGTCTCAGCTCCCTAAGGCCTCTATCAGCTCTGTCTTATGACTTAGCATCCCAAAACGCTCCATTTACCCTTCCTCATGTGTCAGCTCCTTAAGGCATCTATCAGCTCTCTCTTATGTCTTACCTTTCCAGAATGCTCCATCTACCCTTTCTCATGTCTCAGCTCCCTATGGCCTCTACCAGCTTTCTCTTATGTCTTAGCTTCCTAGAAAGCTCCAGCAACCCTTCCTTATGTCTCAGCTCCCTAAGGCCTCTATCAGCTTTCTCTTATGTCTTAGCTTCCCAGAATGCTCCAGCTACCCTTACTCATGTCTCAGCTCCCTAAGGCCTCTATCAGCTCTCTCTTATGTCTTAGCTTCCCAGAATGGTCCAACTACCCTTCCTCATGTCTCAGCTTCCTAAGGCCTCTGTAAGCTCTCAGACTCTCATGTCCTAGCGTCTTAAAACGCTCCATTTACCCTTCCTTAGGCCTCAGGTCCATAAGGCCTCTATCAGCTCTCTCTTATGTCTTGGCTTCCCAAAATGATCCATTTACCTTTCCACATGTCTCAGCCCCCTAAGACCTCTATCAGCCATCTCTTATAACTCAGATTCCCAGAACACTCCATCTAACCTTCCTCATGTGTCAGCTCCCTAAGGCTTCTATAAGCTCTCTCTTATTGTCAGGTACCTGTCAGTGAGTATGTCCCTTTAAGCAAACCTTATATAAGGCTACTCCTCCCCCTTCCACCTGCCAATTAATTTGTTTGAGTTACTGACCAAGCTGCCTTGAAGCAGAGACTCCTAACGTCGGCAAAACTAAAGTTATCAAACACCAGGATTATATTCCTAGCATTGGTTAAGCTGCTTTAGAAGCATAACCCCTATCATCACAAAGTGGTACTTAAAGACTTATAACTACCTGTGGGATATCTCAAGTTACCATTACAAGTCCTGGACTTCACTGCCGCCACAAGTGCTACTACCTTAAGAGAAACCGCTCACTAATAGCTGTGCTTCCGACTTACTGGGGGATTCACTATCAGCCTGTTTGCTTCCAGCCGCTTACTTTCTCCCTCTGTTCCTGGCTGTCTGCCTCACGAGCACACAGCGTGCACCGAGCCTGTCAGGGAATCCAGCTTCCTGATTGGGCAGGACGCACACACCCTCCAGAGACGCTACAGCTGCAGCTTCAAGCACTTCTCCCTTCACTGCACAACGGACCTGATTGTTACTCCTCTGTTTGGCACAGTCTTGTACCTTATTACTACCCGCTCATTGAGTAAGACTTTTACTACCCTGTTACTGCCAAATAAGGCGTTTAGCCTCTGGACTAAAATTCAACTAGTTTCCTTCCTGCTAGTTTGGATAAGACGCTCCTTAGGAAGTTTTGCAGATACCTTGCTCTACCACTTCTCTCTTATTATCTACTGCCACAGGGACTTGCAACCTCACTCCTGTAACAAAATAGCAGGAGCCAAGCTAAATTCCTTATCGCTACTCAAAACATTAGGTCTGCAGTTGAGATTCACTGCACACTGAATCTGACCGGCACAGAACCTGACATATTAATTGGCCTATTAATAATGGATCCAGCAGACCTCCCCAACGTGGTCTATAATCTCACACAACGTGTGGATCAATTATCACAGGCATTCAGAGAGCTCCAATTACAAAATGACAACTTGAGGGCAGCTTTAAGGGATAACACACCAGAACCTCAGGTCTGCCTACCTGAAAGATTCTCAGGTGACAGGAAGAATTTCAGGCAATTCAGGAACGCATGTTATCTCCTTTTCCAGATGCGCCCAAGGACATACCAAACTGAGAGACTAAAGGTTATGACAGTAATCTCCTTCTTGTCTGGTGAAGCTAGGATTTGGGCTGACAATCTATTTGAAAATAATGATCCGACCCTTACTTCTTTGACTGATTTCTTCACACAAATGAGCTTGCTCTATGAAGATACCCAAAAACAGCTCACCACAGAAGCTAAGATGCGTGCTCTCAGACAAGGCAGACGTCCAGTAGAGGAATACCTCTCAGAATTCAAACTTTATATCAAAGACTCTGAATGGAGTGAGGTTGCTCTACGTAATCAGTATCGTTTGGGACTATCTGATATCCTGAAGGACGAGTTAGCACGTACTGAATTGCCCAATACCTTGGAAGGTATCATGAACCTCTTCATACAGATTGATCGTAGGATCAGAGAGAGACGCTCTGAACGCCAACAGTCAGATGGAACATTAAGAACCTCTTCAACATCCCATGGAGCAAAAGAAACTACTGTTCCCATGGAGCTTGGCTTTACTAAAGGCCCACTCACACTAGAAGAGAGACACTGCCGACAGCAGAATGATCTCTGTATGTATTGTGCATCTCCTACTCATCCAGTAAAGAATTGTCCCTTGCTTCAACGTCAGAAAAGAAGTAAGTTAACAGTCACTAGAAATTGTTTGACGAACAAGGTCATTGATGTTGCTTACTGTACTCTCCCTTTATCCTTGCAGTGGGACCTCCAGGCCCTTCAAGTGGAAGCAATCATTGATTCTGGAGCATATGCAAATTTCATTGACCTATCTCTTGTAAATAAAAATAAAATTCCATTGTGTGTGAAAGCAGTACCCGTCTCTATACGTGTCATTGATGGTACCATGGTAAGCTCTGGTCCTATTACACACTACACCGTTCCTCTTAAGGTCACGATAGGTAAGGGGCATACTGAGATCTTATGCTTTGATGTTATTCCTTCCCCTTTATTCCCTTTAGTATTGGGACTTTCATGGCTACAACAACATCAGCCCTCAATCTGTTGGCAGTCTTTGCAAGTGAATTTGGATTCTGCATACTGCAGTAATACCTGCTACCCCCAACAGAATATACTACATATATCAACACCACCAATACCTCCTGAATACCAAGATTTCCAGGATGTCTTTGAGAACCTGGGTCAAACATACCCTATGGACACATATACCCGCTCTCGCAGCCTGAACTGGATCACTTAAAGGGTTACCTGGATGAAAATCTGAAGAAGGGTTTCATTCGTCCCTCCACTTCCCCGGCAGGAGCCAGGATTTTTTTTGTGAAGAATAAAGACAATTCCTTACGCCCTATAATCGACTACCGGGAGTTGAATAGGAGGACCAAGAAGAACAGGTACCCCCTTCCCTTGATCTCCGAGCTAGTGGAACGCCTCAGTAAGGCAACTGTTTACACCAAGCTAGACCTCAGAGGGGCGTACAACCTAATCAGGATAAGGGAAGGGGATGAGTGGCTCACCGCTTTCCGCACAAGATACAGACTTTATGAGTATTTGGTAATGCCGTTCGGGCTTTGCAACGCCCCTGCTACGTTCCAATACATTATCAACGATATCTTCAGGGATTTATTGGACGTATGCGTCGTTATATATTTAGACGACATCCTCATTTACTCTAATTCCATGGAAGAACATAAAAAACATGTTCGGTGGGTTTTGGGCAGACTTAGGACCCATCAATTATATGCTAAGTTGGAAAAGTGTTCATTCCATTCTAATGAAATTACCTTCCTAGGTTACAACATTTCCTCGTCTGGTGTTAAAATGGAAAATGACAAAATTGAAGCCATCCTCAACTGGCCTACACCCCGCTGTAAAAAGGATGTCCAACGGTTCCTCGGTTTCGCTAATTTCTATCGGAAGTTCATCAAAGGATTTTCCAAAATTGCAAAGCCCCTCAGTACCCTTACTGGCTCTCAAAACCACTTCCTCTGGAATCCAGATTCCGAGAAAGCCTTTCGTTCCCTCAAAAGTAGTTTCACCACTGCTCCCATTCTTCGTTTCCCGGACACAAGACTCCAGTTCATTCTGGAGGTTGACGCATCTGAGTATGCCCTAGGGGCAATTCTATCACAGCGCACGTCTCCCACAGAACCCATACACCGAGTAGCCTTCTACTCTAGGCTGATGACGCCTGCCGAACAAAACTATGCTATCGGAGAGAAGGAACTTCTGGTCATTAAGTCAGCTCTGGAACATTGGAGACACCTCTTAGAAGGGACCATCCTTCCGATTCTCATCTACACTGACCATAGGAACTTGGAATACCTTCAGACCTGTAAAACACTCTCGGCCCGACAAGCTCGTTGGAGTCTGTTTTTTACCAGATTCAATTTCCTGATCACTTACCGACCTGGTAGCAAAAATGGGAAGGCAGATTCACTTTCTAAACACTTACAGCGTCCAAGTTTTTCTACACAGCCCTCAAGTATCCTAAATCCCCAACATTTTTTGGGTTCTTCAAGACTTGCTTCCTCCACACTGCGTTCTCACCAACAAGCTGACACCACCCTCTCTAAGGACCTACAGCACCTCGATTCCAGAGGTATCAACCATGTGCATGGCAAGATATATGTACCACCCACATTAAGGCAGGAGATACTCCAAGAACACCACGACTCTCCCCTTGCAGGCCACTCCAGCATTCGCAAAACTAGCGAACTTATCACAAGGAACTTCTGGTGGCCAAATCTTCAGCGAACTGTGGATACATATATCAAATCTTGTCAGGTTTGTGCGGTCTCCAAGTCTGATAGGTCCAAACCTTTCGGCAACCTCCAACCACTTCCAATACCCGAGAGGCTTTGGCACACATTGGGTATGGATTTCATAGTGGAGCTACCAGTGTCTAACCACTCTAACACCATTATGGTAGTAGTGGATTTCCTCACTAAGATGGCCCACTTTATCCCTCACCACAAACTACCCACAGCTACAGAAACCGCAGCCCTCCTCCTAAAACATGTTGTACGTCACCATGGCTTGCCTTCTGTTATAGTTTCTGACAGGGGCTCACAATTCACTTCCAGGTGTTGGAGACACCTGTGCTCCGTTTTAAAGATCGACCATCGATACAGCACTGCCTTCCATCCGCAGACAAACGGACAAACAGAGAGAATTAATCAATGGATAGAGCAGTACATACGGTGTTACTGCTCCCACCAACAGGATGATTGGGAAAATAACATTCCTATGGCAGAGTTTGCATATAATAATACCTTAAACTCTACCATAAAGTGCTCTCCGTTTTACGCCAACTATGGATACCATCCAACATTCCATCTTTATCCACATCTCAATACCGCATCTCCACATGTAGATGAGACTTCCAGAACTTTATCGGACATCATAGAATTCCTCAAGGAGAATATCAAACTGGCTCAACAAAAACATAAACAGTACTACGATTCAAAAAGACGTAAACCCCCTACTTACCGAATAGGGGATAAGGTTTGGCTCTCAACAAAACACTTAAAACTGAAGACTCCATCAAGGAAGTTCTCCCAACTATATATAGGACCCTACGAGATAACTAAAATAATAAACAAAAATGCTGTCACATTGGCTCTCCCTCCAGAGTTTCCTGTACATGCCACGTTCCATGTCTCTCTTTTGAAACCCTATCTCTCTACCAGGCAACAGACATCTGTACAACCAACCCCTCCTGTGGTTGTTGATGAAAGTGTCTATGAGATCTCATCCATACTTAACTCCAGAATACATTGTGGTAAGTTGCAGTACTTAATCAGATGGAAAGGTTATTCCGCAGATGAGGATTCCTGGGAGCCTATTGCTAATGTTAACGCCACTCGCCTCATCTCCCGATTCCACAGGGATCATCCGGATAAACCAGATGCTGGTACTGCGGTGCAGCACCTTTGACGAGGGGATCTGTCAGGTACCTGTCAGTGAGTATGTCCCTTTAAGCAAACCTTATATAAGGCTACTTCTCCCCCTTCCACCGGCCAATTAATTCGTTTGAGTTACTGACCAAGCTGCCTTGAAGCAGAGACTCCTAACGTCGGCAAAACTAAAGTTATCAAACACCAGGATTATATTCCTAGCATTGGTTAAGCTGCTTTAGAAGCATAACCCCTATCATCACAAAGTGGTACTTAAAGACTTATAACTACCTGTGGGATATCTCAAGTTACCATTACAAGTCCCGGACTTCACTGCTGCCACAAGTGCTACTACCTTAAGAGAAACCGCTCACTAATAGCTGTGCTTCCGACTTACTGGGGGATTCACTATCAGCCTGTTTGCTTCCAGCCGCTTACTTTCTCCCTCTGTTCCTGGCTGTCTGCCTCACGAGCACACAGCGTGCACCGAGCCTGTCAGGGAATCCAGCTTCCTGATTGGGCAGGACGCACACACCCTCCAGAGATGCTACCGCTGCAGCTTCAAGCACTTCTCCCTTCACTGCACAACGGACCTGATTGTTACTCCTCTGTTTGGCACAGCCTTGTACCTGATTACTACCCGCTCATTGAGTAAGACTTTTACTACCCTGTTACTGCCAAATAAGGCATTTAGCCTCTGGACTAAAATTCAACTAGTTTCCTTCCTGCTAGTTTGGATAAGACACTCCTTAGGCAGTTTTGCAGATACCTTGCTCTACCACTTCTCTCTTATTATCTACTGTCACAGGGACTTGCAACCTCACTCCTGTAACAAAATAGCAGGAGCCAAGCTAAATTCCTTATCGCTACTCAAAACATTAGGTCTGCAGTTGAGATTCACTGCACACTGAATCTGACCGGCACAGAACCTGACACTTATGTCTTAGCTTCCCAGAATGCTCCATCTACCCTTCCTTATGTCTCAGCTCCCTATGAACTCTATCATCTCTCTCTCTTATGTTTTAGCTTCCCAGAATGATCCAGCTACCCTTCCTCATGTCTCAGCTCCCTATGGCCTCTATCATATCTCTCTTATGTCTTAGCTTCCCAGAATGATCCAGCTACCCTTCCTCATGTCTCAGCCCCCTATAGCCTCTACCAGTCATCTCTTGTCTTAGCTTCCCAGAATGCTCCATCTACCCTTCCTCATGTTTCATCTCCCTATGGCTTCTACCAGTTTTCTCTTATGTCTTAGCTTCCCAGAACGCTCCAGCTACCCTTCCTCATGTCTCAGCTCCCTAAGGCCTCTATCAGCCATCTCTTATGTCTTAGCTGCCCAGATTGCTCCATCTACCCATCCTCATGTCTCAGTTCCATATGGCCTCAACAAGCCACCTCTTGTCTTAGCTTCCCAGAATGCTCCAGCTACCCTTACTCATGTCTCAGCTCCCTAAGGCCTCTATCAGCCATCTCTTATGTCTTAGCTTCCCAGAATGCTCCATCTACCCTTCCTCATGTTTCATCTCCCTATGGCCTCTACCAGTTTTCACTTATGTCTTAACTTCCCAGAATGCTCCAGCTACCCTTACTCATGTCTCAGCTCCCTAAGGCCTCTATCAGCTCTCTTTTGTCTTAGTTTCCCAGAATGCTCCAGCTACCCTTCCTCATGTATCAGCTTCCTAAAGCCTCTGTAAGCTCTCTCTCTTATGTCTTAGCGTCTCAGAATGCTCCATCTACCCTTCCTCATATCTCAACTCCCTAAGGCCTCTATCAGCTCTTTCGTATGTCTTAGCTTCCCAAAATGCTCCATCTACCATTCCACATGTCTTAGCCCCCTAAGGCCTCTATCAGCCATCTCTTATGTCTTAGCTTCCCAGAACGCTCCATCTAACCTTACTCATGTGTCATCTCCCTAAGGCTTCTATCAGCTCTCTCTTATGTCTAAGCTTCCCAGAATGATCCAGCTACCCTTCCTCATGTCTCAGTTCCCTATGGCCTCTACAAGCCACCTCTTGTCTTAGCTTCCCAGAATGCTCCAGCTACCCTTCCTCATGTCTCAGATTCCTAGGGCCTCTATTAGCTCTCTCTTATGTCTTAGCTTCTCAGAATGCTCCATCTACCCTTCCTCATGTCTCAGCTCCCTAAGGCCTCTATCAACCATCTCTCATGTCTTGATTTCCCAGAACGCTCCAGCTACCCTTCCTCATGTCTCAGCTCCCTAAGGCCTCTATCAACCATCTCTAGTGTATTTATTTCCCAGAATGCTCCATCCACCCATCCTCATATCTTAGTTCCCTTATGGCCACTGCAAGGCACATATTGTCTTAGCTTCCCAGAATGCTCAAGCTATCTTTCCTCATGTCTCAGTTCCCTATGGCCTCTACCAGCCATCTCTTGTCTTAGCTTACCAGAATGCCCCAGCTACCTTTCCTCATGTCTCAGCTCCCTAAGGCCTCTATCAGCTCTCTCTTATGACTTAGCTTCCCAGAATGCTCCAGCTACCCTTCCTCATGTCTCAGATTCCTAGGGCCTCTATCAGCTCTCTCTTATGTCTTAGCTTCTCAGAATGCTCCATCTACCATTCCTCATGTCTCAGCTCCCTAAGGCCTCTATCAACCATCATTCATGTCTTTATTTCCCAGAAAGCTCCAGCTACCCTTCCTCATGTCTCAGCTCCCTAAGGCCTCTATCAACCATCTCTCATGTATTTATTTCCCAGAATGCTCCATCCACCCATCCTCATATCTTAGTTCCCTTATGGCCACTGCAAGGCACATATTGTCTTAGCTTCCCAGAATGCTCCAGCTATCTTTCCTCATGTCTCAGCTCCCTAAGGCCTCTATAAGCTCTCTCTTATGTCTTAGCTTCTCAGAACGCTCCATCTACCCTTCCTCATGTCTCAGCTCCCTAAGGCCTCTATCAACTCTCTCTTTTGTCTTAGCTTCCCAGAATGCTCCATCTACCCTTCTTCATTCCTCAGCTCCCTAAGGCCTGTACCAGCCATCTCTTGTCTTAGCTTCCCAGAATGCTCCAGCTACCCTATCCTCATGTCTCAGCTCCCTAAGGCCTCTATCAGCTCTCTCTGATGTCTTAGCTTCCCAGAATGCTCCAGCTACCCTTCCTCATGTCTCAGCTCCCAAAGGAGTCTATCAACCATATCTTATGTCTTAACTTCCCAGAATGCTCCATCTAACCTTCCTCATGTGTCAGCTCCCTAAGGACTCTATCAGCTCTCTCTTATGTCTTAGCTCCCCGAACGCTCCAGCTACCCTTCCTCATGTCTCAGCCCCCTAAGGCTTCTATCAGCTCTCTCTTATGTCTTAGCTTCCCAGAATGCTCCAGCTACCCTTCCTCATGTCTCAGCTCCCTAAGGCCTCTATCAGCTCTCTCTTATTACTTAGCTTCCCAGAACGCTCCATCTACCCTTCCTCATGTGTCAGCTCCTTTAGGCATCTATTAGCTCTCTCTTATGTCTTAGCTTCCCAGAATGCTCCATCTACCCTTTCTCATGTCTCAGCTCCCTATGGCCTCTACCAGCTTTCTCTTATGTCTTAGCTTCCTAGAATGCTCCAGCTACCCTTCCTCATGTCTTAGCTCCCTAAGGCCTCTATCAGCATTCTCTTATGTCTTAGCTTCCTAGAATGCTTCAGCTACCCTTCCTCATGTCTCCATTCCCTAAAGCCTCTATCAACCATCTCTTATGTCTTAGCTTCCCAGAATGCTCCATCTACCCTTCCTCATCTCTCAGCTCCCTAAGGCCTCTATCAACCATCTCTTATTACTTAGCTTCCCAGAACGCTCCATCTACCCTTCCTCATGTGTCAGCTCCTTAAGGCTTCTATCAGCTCTCTCTTATGTCTAAGCTTCCCAGAATGCTCCAGCTACCCTTCCTCATGTCTCAGCTCCCTAAGGCCTCTATTAAATATCTCTTATGTCATAGCTTCCCAGAATGCTCCAGCTACCCTTCCTCATGCCTCAGCTCCCTAAGGCCTCTATTAGCTCTCTCTTATGTCTTAGCTTCCCAGAATGCTTCAGCTACCCTTCCTCATGTCTAAGATCCCTAAGGCCTCTATCAATCATCTCTTATGTCTTAGCTTCCTAGAATGCTCCAGCTACCCTTCCTCTTGTCTCAGCTCCCTAAGGCCTTTATCAACCATTTCTTATGTCTTAGCTTCCCAGAATGCTCCAACTACCCTTCCTCATGTCTCAGCTCCCTAAGGCCTCTATCAGCCATCTCTTATGTCTTAGCTTCCCAGAATGCTCCAGCTACCCTTCCTCATGTCTCAGCTCCCTAAGGCCTTTATCAACCATCTCTTATGTCTTAGCTTCCCAGAATGCTCCAGCTACCCTCCCTCATGTCTCAGCTCCCTAAGGCCTTTATAACCTCACTTTCATGGCTTAGCTTCCTAGAATGCTCCAGCTACCCTTCCTCATGTCTCAGCTACCTAAGGCCCCTATCAGCTCTCTCTTATGTCTTAGCTTTCCAGAACACTTAACCTACCCTTCCTCATGTCTCAGCTCCCTAAGGCCTCTAACAGCTTTCTCTTATGTCTTAACTTCCCAGAATGCTCCAGCTACCCTTGCTCATGTCTCAGCTACCTAAGGCCCCTATCAGCTCTCTCTTATGTCTTAGCTTTCCAGAACACTTAATCTACCCTTCCTCATGTCTCAGCTCCCTAAGGCCTCTATCAAATCTCTCTTATGTCTTAGCTTCCCAGAATGCTTCAGCTACCCTTCCTCATGTCTCCGTTCCCTAAAGCCTCTATCAACCATCTCTGATGTCTTAGCTTCCCAGAACGCTTAATCTACCCTTCCTCATGTCTCAGCTCCCTATGGCCTCTATCAATCATCTCTTATGTCTTAGCTTCCTAGAATGCTCTAGCTACCCTTCCTCTTGTCTCAGCTCCCTAAGGCCTTTATCAACCATTTCTTATGTCTTAGCTTCCCAGAACGCTCCAACTACCCTTCCTCATGTCTCAGCTCCCTAAGGCCTCTATCAGCCATCTCTTATGTCTTAGCTTCCCAGAATGCTCCAGCTACCCTTCCTCATGTCTCAGCTCCCTAATGCATCTATCAGCTCTCTCTTATGTCTAAGTTTCCCAGAATGCTCCAGCTACCCTTCCTCATGTCTCAGCTCCCTAAGGCCTCTATTAAATATCTCTTATGTCATAGCTTCCCAGAATGCTCCAGCTACCCTTCCTCATGCCTCAGCTCCCTAAGGCCTCTATTAGCTCTCTCTTATGTCTTAGCTTCCCAGAATGCTCCAGCTACCCTTCCTCATGCCTCAGCTCCCTAAGGCCTCTATTAGCTCTCTCTTATGTATTAGCTTCCCAGAATGCTCCAGCTACCCTTCCTCATGCCTCAGCTCCCTAAGGCCTCTATTAGCTCTCTCTTATGTCTTAGCTTCCCAGAATGCTCCAGCTACCCTTCCTCATGTCTCAGTTCCCTAAGGCCTTTATCAACCATTTCTTATGTCTTAGCTTCCCAGAACGCTCCAACTACCCTTCCTCATGTCTCAGCTCCCTAAGGCCTCTATCAGCCATCTCTTATGTCTTAGCTTCCCAGAATGCTCCAGCTACCCTCCCTCATGTCTCAGCTCCCTAAGGCCTTTATAACCTCACTTTCATGGCTTAGCTTCCTAGAATGCTCCAGCTACCCTTCCTCATGTCTCAGCTACCTAAGGCCCCTATCAGCTCTCTCTTATGTCTTAGCTTTCCAGAACACTTAATCTACCCTTCCTCATGTCTTAGCTCCCTAAGGCCTCTAACCGCTTTCTCTTATGTCTTAACTTCCCAGAATGCTCCAGCTACCCTTGCTCATGTCTCAGCTACCTAAGGCCCCTATCAGCTCTCTCTTATGTCTTAGCTTTCCAGAACACTTAATCTACCCTTCCTCATGTCTCAGCTCTCTAAGGCCTCTATCAGCTCTCTCTTATGTCTTAGCTTCCCAGAATGCTTCAGCTACCCTTCCTCATGTCTCCGTTCCCTAAAGCCTCTATCAACCATCTCTGATGTCTTAGCTTCCCAGAACGCTTAATCTACCCTTCCTCATGTCTCAGCTCCCTATGGCCTCTATCAAGCATCTCTTATGTCTTAGCTTCCCAGAATGCTCCAGCTACCCTTCCTCCTGTCTCAACTCCCTAAGGCCTTTATCAACCATCTCTTATGTCTTAACTTCCCAGAATGTTCCATCTACCCTTCCTCATGTCT
The DNA here is from genome assembly GCF_027579735.1 of Bombina bombina. Taxonomy (NCBI): domain Eukaryota; kingdom Metazoa; phylum Chordata; class Amphibia; order Anura; family Bombinatoridae; genus Bombina; species Bombina bombina. The sequence goes on along the minus strand of NC_069503.1, from coordinate 14,109,168 downwards.
CAGCTCCCTAAGGCCTTTATCAACCATCTCTTATGTCTTAGCTTCCCAGAATGCTCCAACTACCATTCCTCATGTCTCAGCTCCCTAAGGCCCTTATCAGCCATCTCTTATGTCTTAGCTTCCCAGAATGCTCCATCTTTCCTTCCTCATGTGTCAGCTCCCTAATGCATCTATCAGCTCTCTCTTATGTCTAAGTTTCCCAGAATGCTCCAGCTACCCTTCCTCATGTCTCAGCTCCCTAAGGCCTCTATCAACCATTTCTCATGTCTTTATTTCCCAGAATGCTCCAGCTACCCTTCCTCATGTCTCAGCTGCCTAAGGCCTCTATCAGCTCTCTCTTATGTCTTAGCTTCCCAGAATGCTCCAGCTACCCTTCCTAAGGCCTCTATCAGCTCTCTCTCTTATGTCTTAGCTTCCCAGAATGCTACAGCTATCCTTCCTCATTTCTCAGCTCCCTGGGGCCTCTATCAACCACCTCTTATGTCTTAACTTCCCAGAATGCTCCATCTACCCATCCTCATGTCTCAGATCTCTAAGGCCTCTATCAGCTCTCTCTTATGTCTTAGCTTCCCCGAATGCCCCATCTACCCTTCCTCATGCCTCAGCTTCCTAAGGCCTCTATCAACCATCTCTTATGTCTTAGTTTCCCAGAATGCTCCAGCTACCCTTCCTCATGTCTCAGCTCCCTAAGGCCTCTCTCAGCCATCTCTTGTCTTAGCTTCCCAGAATGCTCCAGCTACCCTCCCTCATGTCTCAGCTCCCTAAGGCCTTTATAACCTCACTTTCATGGCTTAGCTTCCTAGAATGCTCCAGCTACCCTTCCTCATGTCTCAACTCCCTAAGGCCTCTAACAGCTTTCTCTTATGTCTTAACTTCCCAGAATGCTCCAGCTACCCTTCCTCATGTCTCAGCTACCTAAGGCCCCTATCAGCTCTCTCTTATGTCTTAGCTTCCCAGAATGCTCCAGCTACCCTTCCTCATGTCTCTGCTCCCTAAGGCCTTTATCAGCTCTCTCTTATGTCTTAGCTTCCCAGAACACTTAATCTACCCTTCCTCATGTCTCAGCTCCCTAAGGCCTCTATCAGCCATCTCTTATGTCTTAGCTTCCAAGAATGCTTCAGCTACCCTTCCTCATGTCTCCGTTCCCTAAAGCCTCTATCAACCATCTCTTATGTCTTAACTTCCCAGAATGCTCCATCTACCCTTCCTCATCTCTCAGCACCCTAAGGCCTCTATCAACCATCTCTGATGTCTTAGCTTCCCAGAACGCTTAATCTACCCTTCCTCATGTGTCAGCTCCTTAAGGCTTCTATCAGCTCTCTCTTATGTCTAAGCTTCCCAGAATGCTCCAGCTACCCTTCCTCATGTCTCAGCTTCCTAAGGCCTCTATCAACCATCTCTTATGTCTTAGCTTCCCAGAATGCTCCAGCTACCCTTCCTCATGACTCAGCTCCCTAAGGCCTCTATCAGCTCTCTCTTATGTTTTAGCTTCCCAGAATGCTCCAGCTACCCTTCCTCATGTCTCCGTTCCCTAAAGCCTCTATCAACCATCTCTTATGTCTTAACTTCCCAGAATGCTCCATCTACCCTTCCTCATCTCTCAGCACCCTAAGGCCTCTATCAACCATCTCTGATGTCTTAGCTTCCCAGAACGCTTAATCTACCCTTCCTCATGTCTCAGCTTCCTAAGGCCTCTATCAACCATCTCTTATGTCTTAGCTTCCCAGAATGCTCCAGCTACCCTTCCTCATGACTCAGCTCCCTAAGGCCCCTATCAGCTCTCTCTTATGTTTTAGCTTCCCAGAATGCTCCATCTACCCTTCCTCATGTCTCTGCTCCCTAAGGCCTCTATCAGCTCTCTCTTATGTTTTAGCTTCCCAGAATGCTCCATCTACCCTTCCTCATGTCTCCGCTCCCTAAGGCCTCTATCAACCATCTCTTATGTCTTAGCTTCCCAGAATGCTCCAGCTACCCTTCCTCATATCTCAGCTGCCTGGACCTCAATCTGCCTTCTCTTATTTCAGCTAAATCAGTTCTATATACATTTTTCCCATGTCTCAGCTCCATAAATCTCAATATAAGATCACTAATCTCTGTTACCTAGGCCTCCATTAAACCTCTCTTACGTCTCAGTTGCCTAGGTCTTTATCCTCCCTCAAACCTAAGCACCTCAGGTGTCTATCTTTATCTCATCCCTACATGCCTCAATATACATATACTAATTTCTCTGCTCTGTGAAGAACATTGGAATGTAAAATATTTACAGTAAATACACATAAAAAACATAAAATATTAAAATTGATTAAGAGTGATTTTTAATGTTTTAATGTATTTGAATGGAAAGGGCTCTAAAGTGTATATATTTATATACCCCACACAGACATATTTAGAAACATATATCCATTAAATCCTGCCTATTCAAATACAATGCCATATATATATATATATATATATATATATATATATATATATATATATATATATATATATATATATTTTGCATACATTTGCTTATTTGCTTTTTCATGTTTTTATCTACTTAATGGCAAAGGGCTCCAATGCTCTTATGACTATATATGAATTTATATGTTTACATGTGTATATATGTCTGTAAATATATATATATATATATATAAATACATAAGCGGTGTCTGGTTCCCATGGTAACTGGGACCTGCTGTGAGTCATCGTCAGTTGCATATGCCGTATGATGACGTCACTATCATCCGGAATGCCGCCGACAGTGAAGATAATGCTCACACATGGTAGAGGATAGGGTTGCCACCCGTCCCTTAAAATACAGAACACTTATAAGTTACACATGCTGCAGGGTGTGCAGGGAGGAATATGAATAGTGCTGTCCAGAAACACAATACATGTTCCTCCCTGCACACCCTGCAGCATGTGTAACTCATAAGTATCCAGGAAAACATGACTGAGGTGGCAACCCTAGTAGAGGGTATATAAGGTATATTTATTTGATCATGTTATTATAAGTGTAACTGCGCTGTGTAATGTATATTTATCAGATAGTGTTATGATAAGTGTAACTGAACTGTGCAGTGTATATTTATTAGATAGTGTTATTATAAGTGTAACTGTACTGTGTAAGGTATATTTATTAGATAGTGTTATTATAAGTGTAACTGTACTGTGTAAGGTATATTTATTTGATAGTGTTATTATAAGTGTAACTGTACTGTGTAGGGTATATTTATTAGATAATGTTATTATAAATGTAACTGTACTGTGTAATGTATATTTATTAGATAGTATTATTATAAGTGTAACTGAACTGTGTAATGTATATTTATTAGATAGTTTTATTATAAGTATAACTGTACTGTGTAAGGTATATTTATTAGATAGTGTTATTATAAGTGTAAATGTACTGTGTAATGTATATTTATTAGTGTTATTATAAGTGTAACTGTACTGTGTAATGTATATTTATTAGTGTTATTATATGTGTAACTGTACTGTGTAAGCTATATTTATTAGATAGTGTTATTATGTGTGTAACTGTACTGTGTAATATATATTTATTAGATAGTGTTATTATAAGTGTAACTGTACTGTATAATGTATATTTATTAGATAGTGTTATTATAAGTGTAACTGTACTGTGTAAGGTATATTTATTAGATAGTGTTATTATAAGTGTAACTGTACTGTGTAAGGTATGATTATTAGATAGTGTTATTATAAGTATAACTGTACTGTGTAATGTATATTTATTAGATAGTGTAATTATAAGTGTAACTGTACTGTGTAATGTATATTTATTAGATAGTGTTATTATAAGTGTAACTGTACTGTGTAATGTATATTTATTAGATAGTGTTATTATAAGTGTAACTGTACTGTGTGAGGTATATTTATTAGATAGTGTTATTATAAGTGTAACTGTACTTTGTAAGGTATATTTATTAGATAGTGTTATTATAAGTGTAACTGTACTGTATAATGTATATTTATTAGATAGTGTTATTATAAGTGTAACTGTACTGTGTAAGGTATATTTATTAGATAGTGTTATTATAAGTGTAACTGTACTGTGTAATGTATATTTATTAGATAGTATTATTATAAGTGTAACTGTACTGTGTAAGGTATATTTATTAGATAGTGTTATTATAAGGGTTACTGTACTGTGTAAGGTATATTTATTAGATAGTGTTATTATAAGTGTAACTGTACTGTGTAAGGTATATTTATTTGATAGTGTTATTATAAGTGTAACTGTACTGTGTAGGGTATATTTATTAGATAGTGTTATTATAAATGTAACTGTACTGTGTAATGTATATTTATTAGATAGTATTATTATAAGTGTAACTGAACTGTGTAATGTATATTTATTAGATAGTTTTATTATAAGTATAACTGTACTGTGTAAGGTATATTTATTAGATAGTGTTATTATAAGTGTAAATGTACTGTGTAATGTATATTTATTAGTGTTATTATAAGTGTAACTGTACTGTGTAATGTATATTTATTAGTGTTATTATATGTGTAACTGTACTGTGTAAGGTATATTTATTAGATAGTGTTATTATGTGTGTAACTGTACTGTGTAATATATATTTATTAGATAGTGTTATTATAAGTGTAACTGTACTGTATAATGTATATTTATTAGATAGTGTTATTATAAGTGTAACTGTACTTTGTAACGTATATTTATTAGATAGTGTTATTATAAGTGTAACTGTACTGTATAATGTATATTTATTAGATAGTGTTATTATAAGTGTAACTGTACTGTGTAAGGTATATTTATTAGATAGTGTTATTATAAGTGTAACTGTACTGTGTAATGTATATTTATTAGATAGTATTATTATAAGTGTAACTGTACTGTGTAAGGTATATTTATTAGATAGTGTTATTATAAGGGTTACTGTACTGTGTAAGGTATATTTATTAGATAGTGTTATTATAAGTGTAACTGTATTGTGTAAGGTATATTTATTAGATAGTGTTATTATAAGTGTAACTGTACTGTGTAAGGTATATTTATTAGATAGTGTTATTATAAGTATAGCTATACTGTGTAATGCATATTTATTAGAAAGTGTTATTATAAGTGTAACTGTACTGTGTAAGGTATATTTATTAGACAGTGTTATTATAAGTGTAACTGTACTGTGTAAGGTATATTTATTAGACAGTGTTATTATAAGTGTAACTGTACATTGTAATGTATATCTGTTAGATAGTGTTATTATAATTGTAACTGTACTGTTTAATGTATATTTATTAGATAGTTTTATTATAAGTGTAACTGTACTTTGCAATGTATATGTATTAGTGTTATTATAAGTGTAATTGTACTGTGTATGGTATATTTCTTATATAGTGTTATTATAAGTGTAACTGTACTGTGTAAGGTATATTTATTAGATAGTGTTATTATAAGTGTAACTGTACTGTGTAAGGTATATTTATTAGATAGTGCTATTATAAGTGTAACTGTACTATGTAAGGTATATTTATTAGATAGTGTTATTATAAGTGTAACTGTACTGTGTAATGTATATTTATTAGATGGTGTTATTATAAGTGTATTACTGTGTATGGTATATTTATTAGACAGTGTTATTATAAGTGTAACTGTACTGTGTAATGTATATTTATTAGATAGTGTTATTATAAGTGTAACTGTACTGTATAAGGTATATTTATTAGATAGCGTTATTATAAGTGTAACTGTACTGTGTAAGGTATATTTATTAGATTGTGTTATTATAAGTGTAACTGTACTGTGTAAGGTATATTTATTAGATAGTGTTATTAGTGTAACTGTACTGTGTAATGTATATTTATTAGATAGTGTTATTATAAGTGTAACTGTACTGTGTAATGTATATTTATTAGATAGTGATATTATAAGTGTAACGATACTGTGTAATGTATATTTATTAGATAGTGTTATTATAAGTGTAACTTTACTGTGTAATGTATATTTATTAGATAGTGTTATTATAAGTGTAACTACTGTGTAACGTATATTTATTAGATAGTGTTATTATAAGTATAACTGTACTGTGTAAGGTATATTTATTAGATAGTGTTATTATAAGTGTAACTGTACTTTTTAAGGTATATTTATTAGATAGTGTTATTATAAGTGTAACTGTACTGTGTAATGTATATTTATTAAAAAATGCTATAATAAGTGTAACTGTACTGTGTAATGTATATTTATTAGATAGTGCTATTATAAGTGTAACTATACTGTGTAATGTATATTTATTAGATAGTGTTATTATAAGTGTAACTGTACTGTGTAATGTATATTTATTAGATAGTGTTATTATAAGTGTAACTGTACTGTGTAAGGTATATTTATTAGATAGTGCTATTATAAGTGTAACTGTACTATGTAATGTATATTTATTAGATAGTGTTATTATAAGTAACTGTACTGTGTAATGTATATTTATTAGATAGTGCTATTATAAGTGTAACTATACTGTGTAAGGTATATTTATTAGATAGTGTTATTATAAGTGTAACTGTACTGTGTAAGGTATATTTATTAGATAGTGTTATAATAAGTGTAACTGTGCTGTGTAATGTATATTTATTAGATAGTGTTAGTATAAGTGTAACTGTACTGTGTAAGGTATATTTATTAGATAGTGTTATTATAAGTGTAACTGTACTGTGTAAGGTATATTTATTAGATAGTGTTATAATAAGTGTAACTGTACTGTGTAATGTATTTTTGTTAGACAGTGTTATTATAAGTGTAACTGTACTATGTAAGATATATTTATTAATTAGCGTTATTATAATTGTAACTGTACTGTGTAAGGTATATTTATTAGATAGTGTTATTATAAGTGTAACTGTACTATGTAATGTATATTTATTAGATAGTGTTATAATAAGTGTAACTGTACTGTGTAATGTATATTTATTAGATAGTGTTATTATAAGTGTAACTATACTGTGTAATGTATATTTATTAGATAGTGTTATTATAAGTGTAACTGTACTGTGTAAGGTATATTTATTAGATAGTGTTATAATAAGTGTAACTGTGCTGTGTAATGTATATTTATTAGATAGTGTTAGTATAAGTGTAACTGTACTGTGTAAGGTATATTTATTAGATAGTGTTATTATAAGTGTAACTGTACTGTGTAAGGTATATTTATTAGATAGTGTTATAATAAGTGTAACTGTACTGTGTAATGTATATTTATTAGATAGTGTTATTATAAGTGTAACTGTACTGTGTAAGGTATATTTATTAAATTACTGATATTATAAGTGTAACTGTACTGTGTAATGTATATTTATTAGATAGTGTTATTATAAGTGTAACTGTACTGTGTAAGGTATATTTATTAGATAGTGTTATTATAAGTGTAACTGTACTGTGTATGGTATATTTATTAGATAGTGTTATTATAAGTGTAACTGTACTGTATAATGTATATTTATTAGATAGTGATATTATAAGTGTAACTGTACTGTGTAATGTATATTTATTAGATAGTGTTATTATAAGTGTAACTGTACTGTGTAATGTATATTTATTAGATAGTGTTATTATAAGTGTAACTGTACTGTGTAATGTATATTTATTAGATAGTGTTATTATAAGTGTAACTGTACTGTGTAAGGTATATTTATTAGTGTTATTATAAGTGTAACTGTACTGTGTAATGTATATTTATTAGATAGTGTTATTATAAGTGTAACTGTACTGTGTAAGGTATATTTATTAGATAGTGTTATTATAAGTGTAACCGTACTGTGTAAGGTATATTTATTAAATAGTGTTATTATAAGTGTAACTGTACTGTGTAATGTATATTTATTAGATAGTGTTATTATAAGTGTAACTGTACTGTGTTAGGTATATTTATTAGATAGTGTTATTATAAGTGTAACTGTACTGTGTAATGTATATTTATTAGATAGTGTTATTATAAGTGTAACTGTACTGTGTAATGTATATTTATTAGATAGTGTTATTATAAGTGTAACTGTACTGTGTTAGGTATATTTATTAGATAGTGTTATTATAAGTGTAACTGTACTGTGTAATGTATATTTATTAGACAGTGTTATTATAAGTGTAACTGTACTGTGTTAGGTATATTTATTAGATAGTGTAATTATAAGTGTAACTGTACTGTGTAATGTATATTTATTAGATAGTGTTATTATAAGTGTAACTGTATTGTGTAAGGTATATTTATTAGATAATGTTATTATACGTGTAACTGTACTGTGTAAGGTATATTTATTAGATAATGTTATTATACGTGTAACTGTACTGTGTAAGGTATATTTATTAGATAGTGTTATTATAAGTGTAACTGTACTGTGTAAGGTATATTTATTAGATAGTGTTATTATAAGTGTAACTGTACTGTGTAATGTATATTTATTAGATAATGTTATTATAAGTGTAACTGTACTGTGTAAGGTATATTTATTAGATAGTGTTATTATAAGTGTAACTGTACTGTGTAATGTATATTTATTAGATAGTGTTATTATAAGTGTAACTGTACTGTGTAAGGTATATTTATTAGATAATGTTATTATACGTGTAACTGTACTGTGTAAGGTATATTTATTAGATAGTGTTATTATAAGTGTAACTGTACTGTGTAAGGTATATTTATTAGATAGTGTTATTATAAGTGTAACTGTACTGTGTAATGTATATTTATTAGATAGTGTAATTATAAGTGTTACTGTACTGTGTAAGGTATATTTATTAGATAGTGTTATTATAAGTGTAACTGTACTGTGTAATGTATATTTATTAGATAGTATTATAAGTGTAACTGTACTATGTAAGGTATATTTATTAGATAGTGTTATTATAAGTGTAACTGTATTGTGTAAGGTATATTTATTAGATAATGTTATTATACGTGTAACTGTACTGTGTAAGGTATATTTATTAGATAATGTTATTATACGTGTAACTGTACTGTGTAAGGTATATTTATTAGATAGTGTTATTATAAGTGTTACTGTACTGTGTAATGTATATTTATTAGATAGTTTTATTATAAGGGTAACTGTACTGTGTAAGGTATATTTATTAGATAGTGTTATTATAAGTGTAACTGTACTGTGTAAGGTATATTTATTAGACAGTGTTATTATAAGTGTAACTGTACTGTGTAAGGTATATTTATTAGATAGTGTTATTATAAGTAACTGTACTGTGTAATGTATATTTATTAGATTGTGTTATTATAAGTGTAACTGTACTGTGTAAGGTATATTTATTAGATAGTGTTATTATAAGTGTAACTGTACTGTGTAATGTATATTTATTAGATTGTGTTATTATAAGTGTAACTGTACTGTGTAATGTATATTTATTAGATTGTGTTATTATAAGTGTAACTGTACTGTGTAATGTATATTTATTAGATTGTGTTATTATAAGTGTAACTGTACTGTGTAAGGTATATTTATTAGATAGTGTTATTATAAGTGTAACTGTACTGTGTAATGTATATTTATTAGATTGTGTTATTATAAGTGTAACTGTACTGTGTAATGTATATTTATTAGATAGTGTTATTATAAGTGTAACTGTACTGTGTAATGTATATTTATTAGATTGTGTTATTATAAGTGTAACTGTACTGTGTTAGGTATATTTATTAGATAGTGTTATTATAAGTGTAACTGTACTGTGTAATGTATATTTATTAGACAGTGTTATTATAAGTGTAACTGTACTGTGTTAGGTATATTTATTAGATAGTGTAATTATAAGTGTAACTGTACTGTGTAATGTATATTTATTAGATAGTGTTATTATAAGTGTAACTGTATTGTGTAAGGTATATTTATTAGATAATGTTATTATACGTGTAACTGTACTGTGTAAGGTATATTTATTAGATAATGTTATTATACTTGTAACTGTACTGTGTAAGGTATATTTATTAGATAGTGTTATTATAAGTGTAACTGTACTGTGTAAGGTATATTTATTAGATAGTGTTATTATAAGTGTAACTGTACTGTGTAATGTATATTTATTAGATAATGTTATTATAAGTGTAACTGTACTGTGTAAGGTATATTTATTAGATAGTGTTATTATAAGTGTAACTGTACTGTGTAATGTATATTTATTAGATAGTGTTATTATAAGTGTAACTGTACTGTGTAAGGTATATTTATTAGATAATGTTATTATACGTGTAACTGTACTGTGTAAGGTATATTTATTAGATAGTGTTATTATAAATGTAACTGTACTGTGTAAGGTATATTTATTAGATAGTGTTATTATAAGTGTAACTGTACTGTGTAATGTATATTTATTAGATAGTTTTATTATAAGTGTAACTGTACTGTGTAAGGTATATTTATTAGATAGTGTTATTATAAGTGTAACTGTACTGTGTAATGTATATTTATTAGATAGTATTATAAGTGTAACTGTACTATGTAAGGTATATTTATTAGATAGTGTTATTATAAGTGTAACTGTATTGTGTAAGGTATATTTATTAGATAATGTTATTATACGTGTAACTGTACTGTGTAATGTATATTTATTAGATAGTGTTATTATAAGTGTAACTGTACTGTGTAAGGTATATTTATTAGATGGTGTTATTATAAGTGTAACTGTACTGTGTAAGGTATATTTATTAGATAGTGTTATTATAAGTGTAACTGTACTGTGTAAGGTATATTTATTAGATAGTGTTATTATAAGTGTAACTGTACTGTGTAAGGTATATTTATTAGATAGTGTTATTATAAGTGTAACTGTACTGTGTAATGTATATTTATTAGATAGTGTTATTATAAGTGTAAATGTACTGTGTAATGTATATTTATTAGTTAGCGTTATTATAATTGTAACTGTACTGTGTAATGTATATTTATTAGATAGTGTTATTATAAGTGTAACTGTACTGTGTAATGTATATTTATTAGTTAGCGTTATTATAATTGTAACTGTACTGTGTAATGTATATTTTTTAGTTAGTGTTATTATAAGTGTAACTAAACTGTGCAGTGTATATTTATTAGATAGTGTTATTATATAAGTGTAACTATACTGTGTAAGGTATATTTATTATATAGTGTTATTATAAGTGTAACTGTACTGTGTAATGTATATTTATTAGATATTGTTATTATAAGTGTAACTGTACTGTATAAGGTATATTTTTTAGAGAGTGTTATTATAAGTGTAACCGTACTGTGTAAGGTATATTTATTAGATAGTGTTATTATAAGTGTAACTGTACTGTGTAATGTATATTTATTAGATAGTGTTATTATTAGTGTAACTGTACTATGTAATGTATATTTATTAAATAGTGTTATTATAAGTGTAACTGTACTGTGTAATGTATATTTATTAGATATTGTTATTATAAGTGTAACTGTACTATGTAATGTATATTTATTAGATAGTGTTATTATAAGTGTAACTGTACTATGTAAGGTATATTTATTAGATAGTGTTATTATAAGTGTAACTGTACTGTGTAAGGTATATTTATTAGATAGTGTTATTATAAGTGTAACTGTACTGTGTAATGTATATTTATTAGATAGTGTTATTATATGTGTAACTGTACTGTGTAATGTATATTTATTAGATAGTGTTATTATAAGTGTAACTGTACTGTGTAAGGTATATTTATTAGTTAGCGTTATTATAATTGTAACTGTACTATGTAAGGTATATTTATTAGATAGTGTTATTATAAGTGTAACTGTACTGTGTAAGGTATATTTATTAGATAGTGTTATTATAAGTGTAACTGTACTATGTAAGGTGTATTTATTAGATAGTGTTATTATAAGTGTAACTGTACTGTGTAAGGTATATTTATTAGATAGTTTTATTATAAGTGTAACTGTACTGTGTAATGTATATTTATTAGATAGTGTTATTATAAGTGTAACTATACTGTATTAGGTATATTTATTAGATAGTGTTATTATAAGTGTAGCTTTACTGTGTAAGGTATATTTATTAGATAGTGTTATTATAAGTGTAACTGTACTATGTAAGGTATATTTATTAGATAGTTTTATTATAAGTGTAACTGTACTGTGTAATGTATATTTATTAGATAGTGTTATTATAAGTGTAACTATACTGTATTAGGTATATTTATTAGATAGTGTTATTATAAGTGTAGCTTTACTGTGTAATGTATATTTATTAGTTAGCGTTATTATAAGTGTAACTGTACTGTGTAAGGTATATTTATTAGATAGTATTATTATAAGTGTAACTGTACTGTGTAAGGTATATTTATTAGATAGTGTTATTATAAGTGTAACTGTACTGTGTAATGTATATTTATTAGATAGTGTTATTATAAGTGTAACTGTACTGTGTAAGGTATATTTATTAGACAGTGTTATTATAAGTGTAACTGTACTGTGTAATGTATATTTATTAGATAGTGTTATTATAAGTGTAACTGTACTGTGTAAGGTATATTTATTAGATAGTGTTATTATAAGTGTAACTGTACTGTGTAATGTATATTTATTAGATAGTGTTATTATAAGTGTAACTGTACTATGTAAGGTATATTTATTAGATAGTGTTATTATAAGTGTAACTGTACCGTGTAATGTATATTTATTAGATAGTGTTATTATAAGTGTAACTGTACTGTGTAATGTATATTTATTAGATAGTGTTATTATAAGTGTAACTGTACTGTGTAATGTATATTTATTAGATAGTGTTATTATAAGTGTAACTGTACTATGTAATGTATATTTATTAGATGGTGTTATTATAAGTGTAACTGTACTGTGTAATGTATATTTATTAGATAGTGTTATTATAAGTGTAACTGTACTGTGTAAGGTATATTTATTAGATAGTGTTATTATAAGTGTAACTGTACTGTGTAATGTATATTTATTAGATAGTGTTATTATAAGTAACTGTACTGTGTAATGTATATTTATTAGATAGTGCTATTATAAGTGTAACTGTACTGTGTAATGTATATTTATTAGATAGTGTTATTATAAGTGTAACTGTACTGTGTAATGTATATTTATTAGATAGTGTTATTATAAGTGTAACTGTACTGTGTAATGTATATTTATTAGATAGTGTTATAAGTGTAGCTATACTGTGTAAGGTATATTTATTAGATAGTGTTATAAGTGTAGCTATACTGTGTAAGGTATATTTATTAGATAGTGTTATTATAAGTGTAACTGTACTATGTAATGTATATTTATTAGATAGTGTTATTATAAGTGTAACTGTACTGTGTAATGTATATTTATTAGATAGTGTTATTATGAGTGTATCTGTACTGTGTAAGGTATATTTATTAGATAGTGTTATTATAAGTGTAACTGTACTGTGTAAGGAATATTTATTAGATAGTGTTATTATAAGTGTAACTGCACTTTGTAAGGTATATTTATTAGATAGTGTTATAAGTGTAACTGTACTGTGTAAGGTATATTTATTAGATAGTGTTATTATAAGTGTAAATGTACTGTGTAATGTATATTTATTAGATAGTGTTATTATAAGTGTAACTGTACTGTGTAATGTATATTTATTAGATAGTGTTATTATAAGTGTAACTGTACTGTGTAAGGTATATTTATTAGATAGTGTTATTATAAGTGTAGCTATACTGTGTAAGGTATATTTATTAGATAGTGTTATTATAAGTGTAACTGTACTTTGTAAGATATATTTATTAGTTAGCGTTATTATAATTGTAACTGTACTGTGTAATGTATATTTATTAGATAGTGTTAGTATAAGTGTAACTGTACTGTGTAAGGTATATTTATTAGATAGTGTAATTATAAGTGTAACTGTACTGTGTAATGTATATTTATTAGATAGTGTTATTATAAGTGTAACTGTACTGTGTAAGGTATATTTATTAGATAGTGTTATTATAAGTGTAACTGTACTGTGTAAGGTATATTTATTAGACAGTGTTATTATAAGTGTAACTGTACTATGTAAGGTATATTTATTAGATAGTGTTATTATAAGTGTAGCTATACTGTGTAAGGTATATTTATTAGACAGTGTTATTATAAGTGTAACTGTACTATGTAAGGTATATTTATTAGATAGTGTTATTATAAGTGTAACTGTACTGTGTAAGGTATATTTATTAGATAGTGTTATTATAAGTGTAACTGTACTATGTAAGGTATATTTATTAGATAGTGTTATTATAAGTGTAACTGTACTGTGTAAGGTATATTTATTAGATAGTGTTATTATAAGTGTAACTGTACTGTGTAAGGTTTATTTATTAGATAGTGTTATTATAAGTGTAGCTATACTGTGTAAGGTATATTTATTAGATAGTGTTATTATAAGTGTAACTGTACTTTGTAAGATATATTTATTAGTTAGCGTTATTATAATTGTAACTGTACTGTGTAAGGTATATTTATTAGATAGTGTTATTATAAGTGTAACTGTACTGTGTAAGGTATATTTATTAGACAGTGTTATTATGAGTGTAACTGTACTGTGTAAGGTATATTTATTAGATAGTGTTATTATAAGTGTAACTGTACTGTGTAAGGTATCTTTATTAGATAGTGTTATTATAAGTGTAACTGTACTGTGTAATGTATATTTATTAGATAGTGTTATTATAAGTGTAACTGTACTGTGTAAGGTATCTTTATTAGATAGTGTTATTATAAGTGTAACTGTACTGTGTAATGTATATTTATTAGATAGTGTTATAATAAGTGTAACTGTACTGTGTAATGTATATTTATTAGATAGTGTTATTATAAGTGTAGCTATACTGTGTAAGGTATATTTATTAGACAGTGTTATTATAAGTGTAACTGTACTATGTAAGGTATATTTATTAGATAGTGTTATTATAAGTGTAACTGTACTGTGTAAGGTATATTTATTAGATAGTGTTATTATAAGTGTATCTGTACTGTGTAAGGTATATTTATTAGATGGTGTTATTATAAGTGTAGCTGTACTGTGTAATGTATATTTATTAGATAGTGTTATTATAAGTGTAACTGTACTGTGTAAGGTATCTTTATTAGATAGTGTTATTATAAGTGTAACTGTACTGTGTAATGTATATTTATTAGATAGTGTTATTATAAATGTAACTGTACTGTGTAAGGTATATTTATTAGTTAGCGTTATTATAAGTAACTGTACTGTGTAATGTATATTTATTAGATAGTGTTATTATGAGTGTATCTGTACTGTGTAATGTATATTTATTAGATAGTGTTATTATAAGTGTAACTGTACTGTGTAAGGTATATTTATCAGATAGTGTTATTATAAGTGTAACTGTGCTGTGTAATGTATATTTATCAGATAGTGTTATGATAAGTGTAACTGTACTGTGTAATGTATATTTATTAGATAGTGTTATTATAAGTGTAACTGTACTGTGTAATGTATATTTATTAGATAGTGTTATTATAAGTGTAACAGTACTGTGTAAGGTATATTTATTATATAGTGTTATTATAAGTGTAACTGTACTGTGTAAGGTATATTTATTATATAGTGTTATTATAAGTGTAACAGTACTGTGTAAGGTATATTTATTATATAGTGTTATTATAAGTGTAACTATACTGTGTAATATATATTTATTAGATAGTGTAATTATAAGTGTAACTGTACTGTGTAAGGTATATATATTAGATAGTGTTATTATAAGTGTAACTGTACTGTGTACTGTGTAAGGTATATTTATTATATAGTGTTATTATAAGTGTAACAGTACTGTGTAAGGTATATTTATTATATAGTGTTATTATAAGTGTAACTATACTGTGTAATATATATTTATTAGATAGTGTAATTATAAGTGTAACTGTACTGTGTAAGGTATATTTATTAGATAGTGTTATTATAAGTGTAAGTGTACTGTGTAAGGTATATTTATTAGATAGTGTTATTATAAGTGTAACTGTACAGTGTAAGGTATATTTATTATATAGTGTTATTATAAGTGTAACTGTACTGTGTAATGTATATTTATTAGATAGTGTTATTATAAGTGTAACTATAATGTGTAAGGTATATTTATTAGATAGTGTTATTATGAGTGTAACTGTACTGTGTAATGTATATTTATTAGATAGTGTTATTATAAGTGTAACTGTACTGTGTAAGGTATATTTATTAGATAGTGTTATTATAAGTGTAACTGTACTGTGTAATGTATATTTATTAGATAGTGTTATTATAAGTGTAACTGTACTGTGTAATGTATATTTATTAGATAGTGTTATTATGAGTGTAACTGTACTGTGTAAGGTATATTTATTAGATAGTGTTATTATAAGTGTAAGTGTACTGTGTAAGGTATATTTATTAGATAGTGTTATTATAAGTGTAACTATAATGTGTAAGGTATATTTATTAGATAGTGTTATTATATGTGTAACTGTACTGTGTAATGTATATTTATTAGATAGTGTTATTATAAGTGTAACTGTACTGTGTAAGGTATATTTATTAGTTAGCGTTATTATAATTGTAACTGTACTGTGTAATGTATATTTATTAGATAGTGTTATTATAAGTGTAACTGTACTGTGTAAGGTATATTTATTAGTTAGCGTTATTATAAGTGTAACTGTACTGTGTAATGTATATTTATTAGATAGTGTAACTATAAGTGTAACTGTAATGTGTAAGGTATATTTATTAGATAATGTTATTATAATTGTAACTGTACTGTGTAGTGTATATTTATTAGATAATGTTATTATAAGTGTAACTGTACTGTGTAGTGTATATTTATTAGATAGTGTTATTATAAGTGTAACTGTACTGTGTAATGTATATTTATTAGATAGTGTTATTATGAGTGTAGCTATACTGTGTAAGGTATATTTATTAGATAGTGTTATTATAAGTGTAACTGTACTGTGTAATGTATATTTATTAGATAGTGTTATTATAAGTGTAACTGTACTGTGTAATGTATATTTATTAGATAGTGTTATTATAAGTGTAACTGTACTGTGTAATGTATATTTATTAGATAGTGTTATTATGAGTGTAACTGTACTGTGTAATGTATATTTATTAGATAGTGTTATTATGAGTGTAACTGTACTGTGTAAGGTATATTTATTAGATAGTGTTATTATAAGTGTAACTGTACTGTGTAATGTATATTTATTAGATAGTGTTATTATAAGTGTAACTGTACTGTGTAATGTATATTTATTAGATAGTGTTATTATAAGTGTAACTGTACTGTGTCAGGTATAATTATTAGATAGTGTTATTATAAGTGTAACTGTACTGTGTAATGTATATTTATTAGATAGTGTTATTATGAGTGTATCTGTACTTTGTAAGATATTTTTGATGTGTTTTATGCAACTTGTATGTTTTAGCGAAACAGTTAACCAGAGCTCTGAAGTTGCTGTAATAATTCTTGCACAAATCACGACTGCACCCACATGAATACGTTTACTTTCAACTGTTAATACCAGTGGGAAGCCCGACGAGTGAAAAACACCCCTGCTAAACTCCTTCGCCTAGATTACGAGTCTTGCGTTAGGGTTAAAAAGCAGTGTTGAGAGGTCCCAACGCTGCTTTTTAACGCCCGCTAGTATTACGAGTCTTGCAGGTACAGGTGTACCGCTCACTTTTTCGGCCATACTCGAAAATACCGCAAATCCACTTACATCAATTGCGTATCCTATTTTTTCAATGGGATTTGCCAAACGCCGGTATTACGAGTCTTCCTAAAAGTGAGCGGCACACCCTCTCCTGTCAAGCCTGGTACCTCATTTGAAAGTCAGTAGTTATGACTTAGTTATGGGCTAACGCCGTAGTATAAAACTCTTAACTAAAGTGCTAAAAAGTACACTTACACCCATAAACTACCTATTAACCCCTAAACCGAGGCCCCCCCACATTGCAAACAGTTAAATAAAAAATGTAACCCCTAATCTGCCGAACCGGACATCGCCGCCATTTTAATAAATATATTAACCATTAACCGCTGCACTCCCACCTTGCAAACACTAGTTAAATTTTATTATCCCCTAATCTGCCGTCCCTAACATCGCCGACACCTACCTACATTTATTAACCCCTAATCTGCCGCCCCCAACATCGCCGCCACTATATTAAATGTATTAACCCCTAAATCTAAGTCTAACCCTAACCCTAACACCCCCCTAACTTAAATATTATTTAAATAAATCTAAATAAAATAACTACAATTAACTAAATTATTCCTATTTAAAACTAAATACTTACCTATAAAATAAACCGTAAGCTAGCTACAATATAACTAATATTTACATTGTAACTAGCTTAGGGTTTATTTTTATTTTACAGGCAACTTTGTATTTATTTTAACTAGGTACACTAGTTATTAAATAGCTATTAACTATTTAATAGCTACCTAGTTAAAATAAATACAAATTTACCTGTAAAATAAAACCTAACCTAAGTTACAATTACACCTAACACTACACTATAATTAAATTAATTACCTAAATTAAATTAATTACAATTAAATAAAATAAACTAAAGTACAAAACCCCCCACTAAATTACAGAAAATAATAAAATAATTACAAGTGTTTTTAAACTAATTACACCTAATCTAGTCCTACCCTATACTAAATTACAAATAGCCATTAAAAGGGCTTTTTGCGGGGTATTGCCCCAAAGTAATCAGCTCTTTTACCTATAAAAAAAAGTACAATACCCCCCACAACATTAAAACCCAACACCCACACACCCAACCCTACTCTAAAACCCTCCCAATACCCCCTTAATAAAACTTAAACACTAACCCCTTGAAGATTACCCTACCAGGCCAAAGTCCTCAACGAAGCCAGGCAAAGTGGTCCTCCAGACGGGTAGAAGTCTTCATCGAAGCCGGACAGAAGTGGTCCTCCAGACGGGCAGAAGTCTTCATCGAAGCCGGGCAGAAGAGGTCCTCCAGATGGGCAGAAGTCTTCATCCAGATGGCATCTTCTATCTTCATCCATCTGGCGCGGAGCGGGTCCATCTTCAAGCCATCCGACGCAGAGCATCTATCTCAGCCAACGACTAACGACGAATGAAGGTTCCTTTAAATGACATAATTCAAGATGGTGTCCCTTGAATTCCGATTGGCTGATAGAATTCTATCAGCCAATTGGAATTAAGGTAAGAAAAATCCTATTGGCTGATGCAATCAGCCAATAGGATTGAGCTTGCATTCTATTGGCTGATTGGAACAGCCAACAGAATGCAAGCTCAATCCTATTGGCTGATTGGATCAGCCAATAGGATTTTTCCGACCTTAATTCCGATTGGCTGATAGAATTCTATTAGCCAATCGGAATTCAAGGGACGCCATCTTGGATGATGTCATTTAAAGGAACCTTCATTCATCGTTAGTCGTCGGCCGAGATGGATGCTCAGCGTCAGATGGCTTGAAGATGGACCCGCTCCACGCCGGATGGATGAAGATAGAAGATGCCGTCTGGAGGAAGACTTCTGCCCGTCTGGAGCACCTCTTCTGCCCGGCTTGGATGAAGACTTCTGCCCGTCTGGAGGATTCTGGTTTTAATCCATAAAGGGCATAAATCACCTAACATTCCTAAATTGTTTGGAATAACGTGCTTTAAAACATCAGGTATAATGTTGTATCGATCAGGTAGTGTAAGGGTTACGCCCGCTTCACAGTGACAGACCAAACTCCCCGTTTAACGCACCGCAAACAACCGCAAACAGTCCATTTGCACAACCGCAAACTCCCCATTTGCACAAGGTTGGATACCAAGCTAGCCATGTCTCGTTCCTTGTGCTCACTGATGTCATTGAAGGTCTCTTCCTCCATCCAGCCACGTACAACAACAAGGGTCCCCGAAAGGTGACAACAAGCCCCCTGGGACGCCTGCTGTGTTTGATCTTCCACCTCCTCAAAGCCACCTTCCTCCTCTGACTCCTCTTCTTCAGACTCCTCTCTCCGCGTTGCCTCTCTCTTCGTTATTATAAGGTATGTTAAGTAGTACTATTCCTATCAGTTTAATCCCTATGTGCCTGTTTTTGGTTTGGTTTTTGAAGCCACAGTGCAGCACCAGCGGCCAGAAAAATTAGGCATGTACACATGCCTGAAAAATTAGGTATTGTTGCAGCCGCTGCTGTAGCAGCGGCCAGAAAAATTGATATTTGTTTCCCAGGCAGGAAGTGCCCTAAAACATTGTGGCTTGAACCCTAGTTGGTGGCGGATAAGTCACGCAAGTCATCCGGCATTCAGAAATAAAATACAGCAGCATGTGGACCATTTTTAGCCCAAGGCAGCTCATCTCATCAGGCCTTTTTTAGTCGAATGTATCGCCCACTGTCAGTCCCTTCGGGATCCATCCCTCATTCATCTTAATAAAGGTGAGGTAATCTAGACTTTTTTTAACCTAGGCGACTTCTCTTCTCAGTGACAATACCTCCTGCTGCACTGAAGGTCCTTTATGACAGGACACTTGAAGCGGGGCAGGCCAGAAGTTTTATTGCAAATTGGGATAGTAGTCAAGGGGTTCATCGCTCCTCAGAGTGTCGATATCTGCAGTTAAGGCGAGGTAGTCTGCTACCTGTCGGTCGAGTCGTTCTCTGAGGGTGGACCCAGAAGGGCTGTGCCGATGTGTAGGACTTAAAAAGCTCCGCATGTCCTCCATCAACAACACGTCTGTAAAGCGTCCTGTCCTTGCCGGCGTGGCTGTGGGAGGAGGAGGATTACTTTCACCTCTTCCCCTGTTAGATTCCCGTTGTGCTGTGACATCACCCTTATATGCTGTGTAAAGCATACTTTTTAATTTATTTTGGAACTGCTGCATCCTTTCCGACTTGCAGTAATTCGGTAACATTTCAGGCACTTTCTGCTTATACTGGGGGTCTAGTAGCGTGGACACCCAGTTCAGGTCGTTCTCCTTCAGCCTTTTTATACAAGGGTCCCTCAACAGGCACGACAGCATGAAAGACCCCATTTGCACAAGGTTGGATGCTGAGCTACTCATGTCCCGTTCCTCGTCCTCAGTGATCTCACTGAAGGTATGTTCTTCCCCCCAGCCACGTACAGCACCACGGGTACCAGATAGGTGACAACGAGCACCCTGGGATGCCTGTTGTGGTTGGTCTTCCTCCTCCTCCTCCTCAAAGCCACATTCCTCCTCTGACTCCTCTTCCTCACAATCCTCTTCCAGCGTTGCCGCAGGTCCAGCAAGCAATGCTGATAAGGCTGTTTCTGGTGGTGATGGTGACCACAACTCTTACTCTTCACGCTCATTTACGGCCTGATCCAGTACTCTTCGCAGGGCATGCTCCAGGAAGAAAACAAATGGTATGTTGTCGCTGATGGTGCCTTCGGTGCGACTGACTAGGTTTGTCACCTCCTAAAAAGGACGCATGAGCCTACAGGCATTGCGCATGAGTGTCCAGTAATGTGGCAAAAAAAATTCCCAGCTCCATAGAGGCTGTCCTAGCACCCCGGTCATACAAATACTCGTTAACGGCTTTTTCTTGTTGGAGCAGGCGGTCAAACATTAGGAGTGTTGAATTCCAACGTGTCGGGCTGTCCCAAATCATGCGCCTCACTGGCATGTTGTTTCACCGCTGGATATCTGAAAAGTGCGCCATGGCCGTGTAGGGACGCCTGAAATGGCCACACACTTTCCTGGCCTGCTTCAGGACATCCTGTAAGCCTGGGTACTTATGCACAAAGCGTTGTACGATCAGATTACACACATGTGCCATGCACGGCACATGTGTCAACTTGCTCAAATTCAATGCCGCCAACAAATTTCTTCGGTTGTCACAAACCACTTTGCCCATCTCCAGTTGGTGCGGAGTCAGCCACTGATCCACCTGTGCGTTCTGGGCGGACAGGAGTGCTGGTCCGGTGTGACTCTCTGCTTTCAGGCAAGTCAACCACAAGACGGAGTGACACTGCCGTATCCGGGATGTGGAATAGTACCTGGAGAGCTGGGGGGGTGCCGTTGATGTGGAGCAAGACGCAGCAGCAGAAGAGGACTCAGCCGAGGAGGTTATGGAAGAGGATGGAGTAGGAGGAGTAGAGGAGGTGGCAGCAGGCCTGCATGCAAGTCGTGGCGGTGTCACCAACTCCTCTGCAGAGCCACGCATTCCATGCTTGGCATCCGTTAGCAGGTTTACCCAATGCACAGTGTAGGTGATATACCTGCCCTGACCATGCTTTGCAGACCAGGTATCAGTGGTCAGATGGACCCTAGCCCCAACACTGTGTGCCAGACATGCCATTACTTCCTTTTGCACAATCGAGTACAGGTTGGGGATTGCCTTTTGTGCAAATAAATTTTGGCCAGGTACCTTCCACTGCGGTGTCCCAATAGCTACAAATTTTTGGAACGCCTCAGACTCCACCAGCTTGTATGGTAAAAGCTGGCGGGCTAAGAGTTCAGACAAGCCAGCTGTCAGATGCCAGGCAAGGGGGTGACTTTGTGACATTGGCTTCTTATGCTCAGACATGTCCTTGACAGACACCTGACTGTGGGCAGATGAGCAGGAACTGCTCAAGGTGAGAGACGGAGTGGCGGATGGTTGAGAGGGGGCAAGGAGGACAGCAGTGGTTGACGTGGCTGAAGATGCTGGACCAGGAGGAGGATGGCGGCTTTGAGTTTGTGTGCTGCTTGTATTCATGTGTTGATCCCATAGGCGTTGTGATGTGCGATCATGTGCCTTCGCAAAGCAGTTGTACCTAGGTGGGTGTTGGACTTCCCATGACTCAGTTTCTTTTGGCACAGGTTGCAAATGGCATTGCTGTTGTCAGAGGCAGACACACAAAAATAAAGCCACACTGCTGAGCTCTGCAATGACGGCATTCTGGTGGTGGCAACAGCATGCGTTGATTGGCGTGCTTTCTGGCTGACCCCGGGTGCCGATGCATGCTGTCTGACCACTAGCTCCTTGCGATGACCTCCCCCTGCTTCCAACTCGTCTCCTCCTCCTCTCTGTCTCCCCATCTGAACTTTCCCCCTGTTCTTCTCTTCTAGCGGGCACCCACGTGACATCCATGGATGCATCATCATCATCAACTGCTTCACTTGTATCTGACAACTCAGCAAAGGAAGCAGCAGCGGGTACCGATGCATGCTGTTTGACTGTGCCACTAGCTCCTTGCGACGACCTCCCCTTGCTTCCAACTTGTCTCCTCCTCCTCTCTGTCTCCCCATCTGAACTTTCCCCCTGTTCTTCTTCTCTTCTAGCGGGCACCCACGTGACATCCACGGACACATCGTCATCATCAACCGCTTCACTTGTATCTGACAACTCAGCAAAGGAAGCATCAGCGGGTACAACATCATCATCATCACACCGTACGTCCATGTGTGTAATGGTGCCTGACTGAGACATATCCCTGTTATCTACATCCTCTGGCAATAATGGTTGTGCATCACTATCACTCATTTCTTCCAACTGATGTGTAAATAACTTGTCTGACAGATCAAGTGAAGCGGCTGTGGTGCTAGTGTTGGTGGTGGCGGCAGGCAGGTGAGTGGTAACTTGAGAGGTGCCCGAAGCTAAGCTGGGGGAGGATGGTGCGTCAAGGTTCCGAGCGGAAGCTATAGAAGATTGGGTGTCCTGTGTTAGCCAGTCAACTATGTCCTCAGAACTGTTCGAGTTCAGGGTACGTTGCCTCTGAACACTGGGCATTATTCTAGGGCCAAGGGGAATCACAGCACCACGACCACGACGGCCCCTGCGGGGTGGCCTGCCTCTGCCTGTCATTTTTTTTTCGATTAGTGGTACTATGCGTGCAAGCTACTGTGACAACAGATATGAGTGGCACTGTGCACTGGGAGAAGTTGGCAGAGTAGACGCTGTAGGCCTGACACACATGTTTGCAGACAACTAACTGCTATTCAATCTATTACAGTCAAAATTGTATTTTTTTTTTTTTAAATGTACACTACTATTACACCAGATATGAGTTGCACTGGGGTGACACTGTGCCCTGGCAAGCACTGAAATTCACACGTGTGAAGGAAACTGACTGCTATTATTTCACAGTCAAAAAAGTGTTGTTTTTTTTAAATGTACACTACTGTTACACCAGATATGAGTTGCACTGGGATGACACTGTGCCCTGGCAGGCACTGAAACGCACACGCATGAAAGAAACTGACTGCTATTATTTCACAGTCAAAAAAGTGTTTTTTTTTTTAAAATGTACACTACTGTTACACCAGATATGAGTTGCACTGGGGTGACACTGTGCCCTGGCAGGCCCTGAAATGCACACGTGTGAAGGAAACTGACTGCTATTATTTAACACAGTCAAAAAAGTGTTGTTTTTTTTAGATCTACACTACTGTTACACCAGATATGAGTTGCACTGGGGTGACACTGTGCCCTGGCAGGCAGGCCCTGAAACGCACACGTGTGAAGGAAACTGACTACTATTATTTCACAGTCAAAAAAGTGTTGTTTTTTTTAAATGTACACTACTGTTACACCAGATATGAGTGGTGGCACTGGGCAAGTGGGCACAGTATACGCTGTGAGCCTGACACACACGCTGGCAGGCAGGCAACTGCAATTAGATTACACAAGAAAAAAAAAAAAAGCAGACTGATGTTCTAGCCCTAAAAAGAGCTTTTTGGGGTGCTGTCCTTACAGCAGAGATCAGATGAGTCCTTCAGGACTGTAGTGGACACTGAATACACTAGCCTAGCTATCGATTTCCCTATTAAATCAGCAGCAGCTACACTGTCCCTCCTCTCACTAAGAATGCAGCTTCCGAATGAATCTAAAATGGATGCTGTCCAGGAGGTGGGAGGGTCTGCTGCTGATTGGCTGGAATGTGTCTTCTGACTGTGAGGTACAGGGTCAAAGTTTACTCAATGATGACGAATAGGGGGCAAACCGAACATCGCATATGTTCGCCCGCCACGGCGAATGCGAACAAGCTATGTTCGCTGGGAACTATTCGCCGGCGAACTATTCGGGACATCACTAGTGAAGACTTCTCAAGGTAGGGTGATCTTCAAGGGGTTAGTGTTAGATTTTATTAAGGGGGTATTGGGTGGGTTTTAGAGTAGGGTTGGGTGTGTGGGTGGTGGGTTTTAATGTTGGGGGGTATTGTACTTTTTTTACAGGTAAAAGAGCTGATTATTTTGGGGCAATGCCCTGCAAAAAGCCCTTTTAAGGGCTATTTGTAATTTAGTATAGGTTAGGGTTTTTTTTTTTATTTTCAGGGGCTTTTTTATTTTATTAGGGGGATTAGATTAGGTGTAATTAGTTTAAAAAACTTGTAATTATTTTATTATTTTCTGTAATTTAGTGTTTGTTTTTTTGTACTTTAGTTTATTTTATTTAATTGTAATTAATTTAATTTAATTTAGGTAATTAATTTAATTATAGTGTAGTGTTAGGTGTAATTGTAACTTAGGTTAGGTTTTATTTTACAGGTAAATTTGTATTTATTTTAACTAGGTAGCTATTAAATAGTTAATAACTATTTATAACTAGTGTACCTAGTTAAAATAAATACAAACTTGCCTGTAAAATAAAAATAAACCCTAAGCTAGCTTCAATGTAACTATTAGTTATATTGTAACTAGCTTAGGATTTATTTTATAGGTAAGTATTTAGTTTTAAATAGGAATTATTTATTTAATTGTAGTAATTTTATTTATATTTATTTAAATTTTATTAAAGTTAGGGGGTGTTAGGGTTAGGGTTAGACTTAGGTTTAGGGGTTAATAACTTTATTATAGTGGCGGTGACATTGGGGGCGGCAGATTAGGGGTTAATAAGTGTAGGTAGGTTGCGGTGACATTAGGGGCAGCAGAGTAGGGGTTAATAAATATAATGTAGTTGTCGGCAATGCTAGGGGAAGCATATTAGGGGTTCATAAGTATAATGTAGGTGGCGGCGGTGTCCGGAGCGGCAGATTAGGGGTTAATAATATAATGCAGGTGTTGGCGATGTCGGGGGACGGCAGATTAGGGGTTAATAAGTATAAGATTAGGGGTGTTTAGACTCGGGGTTCATGTTAGGGTGTTAGGTGTAGATATAAAATGTATTTCCCCATAGGAATCAATGGGGCTGTGTTAGGATCTGAACGCTGCTTTTTTGCAGGTGTTAGTTTTTTTTTTCAGCCGGCTCTCCCCCATTGATTCCTATGGGGAAATTGTGCACGAGCACGTTTAACCCGCTTACCACTACCGTAAGCAGCGCTGGTATTACAGTGAGATGTGGAGCTAAATTTTGCTCTCCGCTCACTAACGCCGGGTTTGTAAAAACTCGTAATACCAGCGTTGTCTGTAGGTGAGCGGTGAGCAGAAACTGCTTGTTAGCACTCACAGCTTTACCGACAAAACTCGTAATCTAGCCGCTTATCTTTCAGGCAAAATTGTTTTTGCTCTACTTGTAATCTGGACCTTTATTTGATGAGTGATTTTGTGATTTATTGAAGGTTTCACCTTATACCATTTTCAGAACCACTTTTTGAGTTTTGTTTTTTTAATAAAGCTTTCCTCTGGACATACCTTGCTTAAGTAAGCTTTTTCATATTTTTTAGTCTTCATTTTGTGTAATGCTCTGAAAAACTCCTCCATACTATGTTGTGTCATGGTCCAGAATATTTTATTAAGGCTCATTTCATTTGGTTCATTGTTTGCAAACAGAGCAGAATTATTGAACTTGAAGTGAAGAGGGTCACCATTGTCATCCAAAGCACAGGGGATTTCAGCAGCTTTAAGAGCTTCTAGAACAGGAGGTCTCTGTCCATCTGAGAAGCTGGTAAGAGTCAATATGTTGTCTTTGATATCTTTTCCAAAAACAGAAAATATAGAGTTAAATATGTATCTCTGTGTAGGTGTCAGCCGAGGCAGTGAGGACTGTAGTACAAAGCACACAGCATCTACATGATCAATTCCATTATCAGAGGAGAAAAAGTTATAGATAGATTCAGTTATCTTTTTATCTTGTTCAGTGGCTCCAGTGTCCTCAAATCCTGGTGTGTCTATTAGAGTGAGGGAGAATGGTATTGTAAACCCACTGCTATAATTCATCTTGTAAGCAGTAACTGCTGCAGTCGGACTGTTTGCTTGAGACAGATGGGTAACGTCATTTACAAGTTTAAATCGAAAGTTATCTTCCCAGTTCACTCCCAAAATGTAGTTAGCCATGCTATTTATGAGTGTGGTTTTTCCTGTCCCTGTAGCACCTACTAACAAGATGACTTTGTTACTTGTATGCAGATTCTCTTTCCCCACGTCATACGTTTGGTTATGGCCTTGAGAAAGTACAGATTTTAGCTTAAAAATTGATGGTGTCCCATTGACCAACAAACTACTCTCCGTGAATAGACAACTAGAAAAACCACATGATTCTTCTCTTAAGGTTAAAACAACAATTTCTTCACATGGCAGACTTTCTCCATCATGTCCACAAATGGCCTGAACACGAACTAGGTAGGCAATGTTTGGCTTAAGGTTATGAATAACACAATTTGTAAGATTATTTTGTATTTGAATTTCATGCCACTTAATGCCACTTTCCTCTTTATACTCAACTCTATACTCCTTTATAGTAACAGCATCACCCATGAGGACAGGAGCCTTCCAAAACACCTTTAAGGATTTGGGTTCAGATGAAATTTGAAGTGTTTCAGATGGACTTGTGGGAATGTTCTTACACACTGTAGAGTACCTGAATGTATAATATGTGCTGGCTTTCAGTTCAGTTAACTTAATCTTCTCCTGTTTCTTCTCAATATTTAGAGATAACCAGTTTTTTGATTCAGCAAGATTATATTCCACATTGTAACCTTCAAATTTATTTTCTAGGTCCCCTTGTTTGAGGAGCAGTTCCATATCATTACACATTTTATTGGCTTCTACTGGAAGCTTTGGCACCGATCGAGGCTCAAAACTGGTGTTTACCAGTTTCCCACATTCATAGAGATGAATGGAAACTTCTGGATATGTAGGATCTGAAGCACAGGAAATAAAGTAGCAGGTATTGCTATCGGATTTATTGCTTTGAGCAAATGTTTGAAATACCTTTAAATATTGCCTGGACATATTTATAACATTCTCATTTTCGAACCATGGTATGGCTGGTTTCTCAGGCTTATAGTAATCTCCTTGATACTGATTATCTAACCATTTACTAGCATCTTGTAAGTATTGGTCATTTTCATTGATTGAGGAAAAATTAAAACATACAACATTGTCATAAGTGGGGAGCCTTAATGTATCTTTTAGCTCCTTGTCTGTAGGTAATATTTTAACATTTGACAGGGCATTTAAATATGATTTAACAAAATCCATTTCTCTGTGTTTCGTGCTCAGAAACAAGTCAACATGAAAGGATCCAAATGGTGACTGTTCTATATTAGTTAAAATATCCACAAGCTCGGATTCATTGGATTCTCCACCACGAATAGAGGGCAATGTCTTTACAAGTTGCTTTTGGAAATTGAGTTTAAGTTGAGAGCTCTGCTTTCTAAACATAATAATTTTCTTCCTTAGTCCAGGGAAAGTAACAGCAGCTGGGTGTTTTATCAGATCATTACACTGCATGTTTATGTCTTCCAGCTGCTTAATGATATTTTCTGCCCTATAAACAAGGTCCACATTAATCTCTCGAACCAACTGAGCTGCTCTGTTGTCCAGCTTCTTTAAAGGATACAACAAGACCTTCACTGGCACTGCCTTCTCCCCATTTGGCCCTAAAGCATTTGAAAGACTGACATAGATTTTAACAGCTTCTTCATAATTCACTGGATTCAAATCAAGAGCGACATCCCCATGAAATGTGCAGCTACATTTTTTACTCATTTCCTTTTCTTTATCATTCATTGACAGGGAACCATTTCTTTTAATTTCAATGGTTGGTATTTTCTTTATAATAATATTAAGATTGTCTTGGATGTCCTCAGTGTCTTCTGATGTTGACACCTCTTGATCAAATATAAAGAAGGCATCAGCCCCATATAAAATACCAGTGACCACATGGGTGGCTGTTCCTTTATCAAACACTTCATGATAGATTATGTTCTGGGATCCTAAGTGACTCATACTCAGTTGTTCAAACTTTGTGGTTCTTGAATATTTAAGAGTGACTCTGGCTTGGTTTTTAGACGTCTTGTTGTCATTCATGTATGTAGCAGCTCCTCCAACCTGTACCAGACCTCCCAAAAAACTGGCTTTTAGGGAAGCTGTGATATTCATTGTAGAAGACTTTTCAGAGACCGTATCTGATGCTAGAATCTCAAAGGACGTGTTATCTTGAGATGATCTAGCAATGTCTTTTTTAAGTTCTTCCATGTTCCATAAAGTGATATCTATGTAAAAGAAAAAGCAAAAAAATAAATAACAATAACAATTAAATAAATATGTACTTAATTCAAGTATTATTATTGTTTATATCCAATATTAGTGAATGTGTGATTGCTTCTGGATCTTAGAGTGTCTAGCCTTTTATAAATAATGAAGCATATTGGATTGTTTACTTACTGCTACAAATACACACTGACATAGTATAAAAACAAAATGCCTCACATGGAAATATAACCCTATTTGTGTTTATGTTCCTATGTTTAAGTATCTGTAACTGTGTGTACCCTGTGTGTACATGTTACCCAGTGTGTGGCCCTATCTGTAAGTGTGTATGTGCCTTTGTGTGTAAATATAACCCTATATGTGTTTGTATGTGTTTTATTCCAGCCCGTATGTGTGTATGCTAGTACACTTGTGTTTATACCAGTACATGTGTGTGTATGCCAGTACATGTGTGTGTATACCAGTACATGTGTGTGTATGCCAGTACATGTGTGTGTATGCCAGTACATGTGTGTGTATAGCAGTACATGTGTGTGTGTGTGTGTATAACAGTACATGTGTGTGTATGCCAGTACATGTGTGTGTATACCAGTACATGTGTGTGTATACCAGTACATGTGTGTGTATACCAGTACATGTGTGTGTATGCCAGTACATATGTGTGTATGCCAGTACACGTGTGTGTATGCCAGTACATGTGTGTGTATACCAGTACATGTGTGTGTATGCCAGTACATGTGTGTGTATACTAGTACATGTGTGTATGCCAGTAGATGTGTGTGTATACCAGTACATGTGTCTGTATGCCAGTACATGTGTGTATACCAGTACATGTGTGTGTATATTAGTACATGTGTGTTTATACCAGTACATGTGTGTGTATGCCAGTACATGTGTGTGTATACCAGTACATGTGTGTGTATATTAGTACATGTGTGTGTATACAAGTACATGCGGGTGTATACCAGTACATGTGTATATACCAGTACATGTGTGTGTATACCAGTACATGTGTATGTATGCCAGTACATGTGTGTGTATATTAGTACATGTGTGTGTATACCAGTACATGTGTGTGTATGCCAGTACATGTGTGTGTATACTAGTACATGTGTGTATGCCAGTACATGTGTCTGTATGCCAGTACATGTGTGTATACCAGTACATGTGTGTGTATATTAGTACATGTGTGTTTATACCAGTACATGTGTGTGTATGCCAGTACATGTGTGTGTATACCAGTACATGTGTGTGTATATTAGCACATGTGTGTGTATACAAGTACATGCGGGTGTATACCAGTACATGTGTATATACCAGTACATGTGTGTGTATACCAGTACATGTGTATGTATGCCAGTACATGTGTGTGTATATTAGTACACGTTTGTGTATACCAGTACATGTGTGTGTATGCCAGTACATGTGTGTGTATACTAGTACATGTGTGTATGCCAGTAGATGTGTGTGTATACCAGTACATGTGTCTGTATGCCAGTACATATGTGTGTATACCAGTACATGTGTGTGTATATTAGTACATGTGTGTATACCAGTACATGTGTGTGTATATTAGTACATGTGTGTGTATACCAGTACATGTGTGTGTATACAAGTACATGTGTGTGTATATTAGTACATGTGTGTGTATATTAGTACGTGTGTGTATGCCAGTACATGTGTGTATACCAGTACATGTGTGTGTATATTAGTACATGTGTGTGTATACCAGTACATGTGTGTGTATATTAGTGCATATGCGGGTGTATACCAGTACATGTGTGTATACCAGTACATGTGTGTGTATACCAGTACATGTGTGTATGCCAGTACATGTGTGTGTAAAAGTACATGTGTGTGTATACTAGTACATGTGTGTATGCCAGTAAATGTATGCATGCCAGTACATGTATGTATATACCAGTACATGTGTGTGTATGCCAGTACATGTGTGTGTATATTAGTACATATGTGTGTTTACCAGTACATGTGTGTGTTTATTAGTACATGTGTGTGTATATTAGTACATGTGCATGTATACCAGTAAATGTGTGTGTATGCCAGTATGTGTGTGTATACCAGTACATGTGTGTATAGCAGTACATGTGTGTGTATGCCAGTACACGTGTGTGTATGCCAGTACACGTGTGTGTATACCAGTACATGTGTGTGTATACCAGTACATGTGCCTGTATGCCAGTACATATGTGTGTATACCAGTGCATGTGTGTGTATATTAGTACATGTGTGTGTATACCAGTACATGTGTGTGTATATTAGTGTGTGTGTGTGTATACCAGTACATGTGTGTGTATATTAGTACATGTGTGTGTATACAAGTACATGTGTGTGTATATTAGTACGTGTGTGTATATTAGTACGTGTGTGTATGCCAGTACATGTGTGTGTATACTAGTACATGAGTGTGTATACCAGTACATGAGTGTGTATATTAGTACACATGTGTGTATACCAGTACATGTGTGTGTATATTAATGCATGTGTGTGTATACCAGTACATGTGTGTGTATATCAGTACATGTGTGTGTATACCAGTACATGTGTGTGTATACCAGTACATGTGTGTGTGTATGCCAGTACATGTGTGTGTATGTCAGTACATGTGTGTGTATACCAGTACATCTGTGTGTATATAATAGTACATGTGTGTGACAGACCCGTCTGTCAACCTCCATACGGATTATGGATTCAGGCATTATGTTAAGTCACCCTGTGCCCATTATAGGTACAGGGTGCAAATCCAACAGTACTGGAGGGGTTAACTTCAGTTTTGAGTAACTGTTTTGTCTAAGACAGTTGGAGTTGTTTTTAAACCAGAAGTAAGCAGGAAAAGGACTATAAACAAGTATCTGAGCAAAAGGACCTGATTTTAAACAAAACACAGAGCTCTGAGAGTTGAGGGAGAGTGTCAACCAGGTGGGAGACCTGCATAAATACTGGGCATATAGCCCTCAATAAAGTAGATTCTGTTTTACCCTCAAGACGGAGCTTGGTCTCGTGTTTGTGGGGAAATTAACTGGATTTGTGTGTTGCTGATCCCGTATTCAGGGCATCTTTCATCTGATATTAATCCTCGATAACAGGGTTATACCATAACAATTGGTGGCAAGCGACGGGATGGTCCTCATAACCCAGAAGAGCAACTACACATCCGGACCTAATGGAATACCGTATGAAAGGCTGAAAAGAGCCACCCTTAAAGACCTGCTAGAACAACTGGGCCGACAGCCCAGTAAACTCAGGAAGAGGGAGATTATTACAATACTGACAGAGATGGACGAAGTACCAGGGCCCAAAGGAACCAATGAGCCCAGCATTTCAGACAGAACTCTCGAAGAAGCAAGCTTTGACCGGGCGGTTAAAATAAGACTGGCACATTATGGCCCCAACCCGCCTGCCGAAATTATCGACCGGGTCATAGCAGCCGTGGAGGCCAACCTACTTCGCCAAAGCGGTGCTGCAGCAGCTCAAGTCACAGCAACCCCAGTGGAAAAGAGAAAAATACATTTTGCAGCTTTTAAAAACTTCATTGAAACAGAAGGAGAGATTGATGGGTACCTTGCAGATTTTGAGAGGCAATGTACACTACACAAGGTACCCGAAGAGGACTGGGTCACGATATTATCCGGAAAATTATTCGGCTGGGCCAGCAAGGCTTTTCGGGCCATTCCAGATGAGGAAGTCGGGGATTATAATGCTGTAAAAGAGGCTCTGCTCTCCAGTTATGCGATTACACCAGAGGCATACAGGAGACGGTTCAGAGACACTGTTAAACTAGCTGTAGATTCCTACGTTGAGTGGGCATATAAGGTGCACCGCACAGCAGCTCACTGGATAGCGGGGTGCCAAGCCGTATCTGGGGAAGAGGTGCTGCAGCTATTCCTGTTGGAACATTGCTTCTACAAGTTATCCGCAGGAGTTAGAGAGTGTGTTCGGGACCATAAACCCTCCACACTGCTTGAAGCTGCTCGTCTGGCAGATGAGTATACGGATGCCCACAAACTGGTCACTGCTACCACTAAGATCCCTTCCAGAGTGGAGTACAGACCCACAGTCACCCCAGCAGCTACCAGTTAGCAACCCCCGGTGCACCGCTGTACCACACCGCCTTCAGCCACAAACTATCCTCAGACAGCCCGGTTCAACTCACGGGATTATTCACAGCCTATTTGGTGCTTTGGATGTAAGCAACTAGGGCACAAAAGACCAGAGTGTCCCCTAAACACAGCGAACCAAGCACAGTCCTGGAGGAGACCCGCTGGCGGAAACCCACGTAACCCTCAGCCTGCTGCCCACTGCGTAGAGGAGGAAGAATGCTGGGGCATCCTATATGAAGCAGACCCCATGCAAGCTGCCCACCGGGATAACCGGCAACAGCACCGGCAACTGGTTAAAGTGAATGAGAAGGAGGTCAGGGGTCTACGGGATACTGTTGCTACCATGACCTTGCTCCAAAAGAACTTGGTGTCTGAGAACCAGCACACCGGAGACACTGTGGCTGTGAGGGTAGCAGGGGGCGCTGTGTTCCACCTACCTGTTGCCCGGGTACATTTGGATTGGGGAGTGGGCTCTAGACATGTGAATGTGGGGGTCATGAAGGACTTACCAGCTGATGTTCTCCTTGGAAAGACTTGCCCCCCCTTGTTTCTGCCTACGCTTCCATGGGTCCCACTGATGTTAACCCTGTGTCTACCCGTGCCCAGATCCGTGCCGCAGAGACTGACCCACCTGCTGCTGAGCCCAAGGATGCAGAGCTCAGTAAATCTCTGTCCATTATTGATACGTGGAGGTCCCATTACAATGCGCTGATGAAGGAGAAGAGTCAAGTAGAGGATGAAATGGTCACGTTAAACAATCACGTAACAGTGCTAGCGGGAGAAAAGAGGAGCGCAGAGGAAAAAGCGCATTTAGACTTTGCTAGACAAGCTGCACTGACAGACCGCAGAAAACACCAGCTTCAGAGTGGAACATGAAACATTAAAGACAAACTTAACGACACTGGAGGAGAAGCTGACGCTGGCTCATAGTGAGGTGCAGCAACTCAAGGGCACCCTACGTCAGTATGAAGGACTTGTGGATACCTATAAAGAGCAAGTACAAAAAACTTGTAAAGAAGCCGATGCGATTTGTCTCCAACTAGAAAGAAGCGTCTCTGAAAACAAAAACTTGAAGGAATGTTTAACCCTGGTCTGGGCACTGAAGTATATGAACCCTTATTTATACGGACAGGAATTCTCTTTCATAACGGGAATGCAGATGGATTGTCCCGGCAAACTGACATTCCTACCACCTCCTAGTCCGGTCATCCCCAAGTTGACCCGCCAAAGGGTCAAGCCGGGTCTGCCGGAGTGTCCCACCAGCAGGGGGCCATGTGACAGACCCCTCTGTCAACCTCCCTACGGATTATGGATTCAGGCATTATGTTAAGTCACCCTGTGCCCATTATAGGTACAGGGTGCAAATCCAACAGTACTGGAGGGGTTAACTTCAGTTTTGAGTAACTGTTGTTGGAGGGGTTAACTTCAGTTTTGAGAAACTGCTTTGTCTAAGACAGTTGGAGTTGTTTTTAAACCAGAAATAAGCAGGAGAAGGACTATAAACAAGTATCTGAGCAAAAGGACCAGATTTTAAAGAAAACACAGAGCTCTGAGAGTTGAAGGAGAGTGTCAACCAGGTGGGAGACCTGCATAAATACCGGGCATTTAGCCCTCAATAAAGTAGATTCTGTTTTACCCTCAAGACGGAGCTTGGTCTCGTGTTTGTGGGAAAATTAACTGGATTTGTGTGTTGCTGATCCCGTATTCAGGGCATCTTTCATCTGATATTAACTCTCGATAACAGGGTTATACCATAACAATGTGTGTATGCCAGTACATGTGTGTGTATGCCAGTACATGTGTGTATACCAGTACATGTGTGTATACCATTACATGTGTGTATACCATTACATGTGTGTGTATACCATTACATGTGTGTGTATGTCAGTACATGTGTGTGTATACCAGTACATGTGTGTATACCAGTACATGTGTGTATACCAGTACATGTGTGTGTATACCAGTACATGTGTGTATATGTCAGTACATGTGTGTGTATACCAGTGCATATGCGGGTGTATACCAGTACATGTGTGTATACCAGTACATGTGTGTGTATACCAGTACATGTGTGTGTATACCAGTACATGTGTGTATGCCAGTACATGTGTGTGTAAAAGTACATGTGTGTGTATACTAGTACATGTGTGTATTCCAGTAAATGTATGCATGCCAGTACATGTATGTATATACCAGTACATTTGTGTATACCGATATATGTGTGTATGCCAGTACATGTGTGTATATGCCAGTGCACGTGTGTGCCGGTATGGGTGTGTGTATGCCAGTATATGTGTGTGTATGCTAGTATATGTGTGTGTTACGGTTACCCTTAGTCTCGCTGAGAGATGGACCGCTTAGTAGCCTGGATCCCTATTGCTAAAGAGGGGAGAAGCTGCTTTCCATAGTATTCTATATGAGTCTCGCAAATATAGAATAATCTCCCTTAGCTGCAGTACAGCTAGGATACCCTTCTGCCCACAAAAACGAGTCAACGCTGCGATTGAGGGTCAAACAAGAACTCAGGACTGGGATGCCCAGCCTGCTTTTTATTAAGGTTACATGCACACAGGGCACTCCCAGGGGGAGAGGGGGGGAAGCACAAAATCCCCCATCACACATTTAGATAGAGAGCACTGTCCTTTGACAGGCCACAATAGGATTACAGTACTTAAGATAACAAGTTTACAAGTTCATCTTATCAATTAGCAGTCTGGCTCCAGAGGTGATTAGACAATAGTTTCTAAAAGCTGAAAAAAAAGAGTTAACTCTTTATGAAATGATACTTGTTACGGTTTTCTTGGAGCCCTTCTTAGGCGCTGGCTTGCTGGTTCAGGCATTGCTGCTGGGAAATAAGCTCTTCACAACAAAATAACTAATGCTTCTGTAACAGTGCTCCCTTTCTGTGGAACACTCTGGCAGACACGGTCTGACCCCTTTTCGGGGCAGACTAAGGCTGTCCAGACCGCTGGTTATGCGGGGCTGAGGTCAGTTTGTCTGGACAACCCGTCGGCGTTGCCATTCTGTTTCCCAGGTCTGTAAGTAATGGTGAAATTGAAGGGTTGCAACGATAAGCTCCAACGTAATAGCCTGCCGTTATCTCCAGAGACCCGGTTCAGCCACACCAACGGGTTATGGTCGGTGACCAGAGTGAACTCCTGACCATATAAATAGGGAGTCAATTTCTTTAATGCCCACACCAAAGCCAAACACTCCTTTTCGACCGCTGCATAGCTGACTTCGCGGGGCAGGAGCTTCCGGCTGATGTAGGCAACTGGATGCTCCCCTCCATCTTCGCCTACTTGGCTGAGGACGGCTCCCAGCCCAAACATGGAAGCATCTGTATGGACGATAAAACGTTTGTTAAGGGCTGGGGCCGCCAAGACAGGAGCGTTAATTAGAGCATTTTTGAGAGCCTGGAAAGCCGTTTCACAGTGGGGAGACCACAGGACCTGTCGAGGTAAGTTCTTTTTGGTCAAGTCAGTCAGGGGTTTGGCAAGTGTGCTGTAGTCTGGTACGAACCGTCTATAGTACCCTGCCGTGCCCAGGAAGGCTAGGACCTGAGTCTTAGTGATGGGGGTGGGCCAATTGGCGACAGCTTCTATTTTGGCCGGCTCTGGTCGCTGCTTTCCACACCCCACCCGGTGACCCAGGTACTGTACCTCGGCCATCCCAAAGTGGCATTTTTCTGGCTTCAGAGTCAGGCCAGCAGCCCGGATCTGATCCAGAACCATTCCCACATGAGCTAAGTGGTCCTCCCAGGACTCACTGTGGATCGCTATGTCGTCCAGGTAGGCGCAAGCAAAACTCTGGAAGCCATCCAGGAGCCTATCCACCAAGCGCTGGAATGTAGCTGGGGCATTCTTCATCCCAAACGGCATTACCCTAAACTGATATAAGCCGAATGGAGTGACGAATGCCGACTTGGGGATAGCCTCCGGGGCCAGGGGAATCTGCCAGTAACCTTTGCAGAGGTCAATAGTGGTCAGGTAATTTCCCCTGGCTATACGATCGAGTAGCTCGTCTACCCTGGGCATAGGGTAAGCGTCCGTCACAGTCTTTTCATTGAGCCTCCGATAGTCTACGCAGAACCGGGTGGTCCCATCTTTCTTGGGCACCAAGACAACTGGGGAGGCCCAGGGACTATCGGAGGGCTCAATTACCCTGAGCTGGAGCATCTCATCGATCTCCTTCTTCATTCCTGTCCTAACTGCTTCAGGGATTCGGTACGGAGCCTGGCGCAAGGGAGCTTGTCCCGGAGTATCTACCTGGTGGGTGGTTAAAGTAGTGTACCCTGGCTTCGGGGAGAAGGTGAGGTGTTTGGACTGGAGGAGTTGGTTGAGCTGCTCCCTTTCAGTGGGGCTAAGTCGGTCCCCTATCTGAACCTGCGCCACTATACCTGTGGGGAGGCTCTTTTCTAATAGGTCTGGAATGGGTAAACTGTCGGGGTCTTCCTGAGGGGAACAACATACGGCCGTCACGTTCTCTGGTCGCTCAAAATATTCCTTGAGCATGTTTACATGGAATGTCTTTCTAAGATTGTTGTCGTGGCAGCTAGCTATCACATAAGTGGTGTCTCCCCTTTTCTCTACGATCTGGTAGGGACCCTGCCAGGACGCCTGCAATTTGTCTGTCTTCACCGGCTTAAGTACTAACACCTTTTGTCCTATGGTGAAGATTCTCTTTCGGGCCCCCCGATCGTACCATACTTTCTGTCTTCTCTGGGCCAACTGGAGATTAGCCCGCACGGATTTGGCTAATTGCTCCATTCGGTCCCTGAGTTCCAGCACGTATGGCACAATTGGGACACCGTCAGCCTCCATCTCTCCCTCCCAGTGCTCCCGGATCAGGTTTAGGGGTCCCCGTACCTTTCTTCCGTAGAGCAACTCGAAGGGAGAGAACCCTGTCGTTTCCTGGGGCACCTCCCGGTAAGCAAATAGGAGGTGCGGCAGGAAGCGTTCCCAGTCTCGGTATTCCTGAGTGAACGTCTTGAGCATTTGCTTGAGGGTCCCATTGAACCTCTCACACAGCCCGTTCGTCTGGGGGTGGTATGGGGAGCTCAGGAGGGAC
This sequence comes from Bombina bombina, assembly GCF_027579735.1. Classification (NCBI taxonomy): domain Eukaryota; kingdom Metazoa; phylum Chordata; class Amphibia; order Anura; family Bombinatoridae; genus Bombina; species Bombina bombina. The sequence goes on along the minus strand of NC_069503.1, from coordinate 14,070,635 downwards.
TTAATTTTGCAAACCTGCCAGAGTTGTTGGGTCAATTCAGCCGTAAATTGGGTGCCTCGGTCGGATAGGATTTCTTTTGGAAATCCTACCCGGGAGAACACCTGTACTAGTGCATTCGCTACCGTATCCGCTTGTATGTTGGATAGGGCGACAGCCTCTGGGTACCTGGTAGCGTAGTCCACTACGGTAAGAATGTATCGCTTACCGGAGGGACTAGGGGTAGCCAGTGGTCCCACTAGGTCAATAGCAACCCGGCTGAAGGGTTCCTCTACAATGGGCATATTTACTAGCTGGGCTTTAGGGTGATCGCCTCGCCTTCCTACTCGTTGACACACATCGCAGGTGTTACAGTAAGTTCTAACGTCAGCGTGCACCCCTGGCCAAAAGAACGTGTGAGTAATGCGGTGTAGGGTACGGGTAACGGCTAGGTGGCCTGCTAAGGGGATGTCGTGGCCTATTTTGAGGATTTCTTGACGGTATTTGTGGGGCACTACCAGCTGTCGCCTACGCTGTCCCCTTTTCTCTGTCCAGTGGTATAGTTTCCCTTTTTCCCATAAGAATGTTTCGTTATCTGCCCCGCCCCCTCCGGTCTCTGCTCGTTCCCGGTACTTTTGTAAGGTCGGGTCAGTCTTAGACTCTGCCTCGAAAGCATCTGGGGTGTCCCAGGGTATGGGGCCTAACCTGTCAGGCAAGGTCGGGGTAGGTCTTACCTGTGTCTCCCGCACTGGTGAGAGCTCTCGCTCCGTCCGGGCTTGGGCCCGTGTAGTCACTGGGTCCGCCTCGTTGTTGCATACTGGAGCATAGGCAGAAGTCATGGGGCCCAAATCGTTGCCCAGTAGTACTTCGGCAGGTAAATTATCCATTAGGCCCACGTTCACAGCCCCCTTTCCTGCTCCCCAATCAAGATGCACTTTAGCTGTTGGAATTTTGTACACATCCCCCCCCGCCACTCTAACGGCCACAGTCTGTCCGGATCGCTTGTGCTCTGGCACCAAATGATTCTGTACCAGCGTGATAGTAGCCCCTGTGTCTCGCAATCCCTCGGTAGATCGCCCCTCGAGCCATACACTCTGCCGATGGTGCTGGCGGTTATCTGAGGCAGCATATACAGGGTCTGCCTCGTGAAGCGGCCCCACATATCCCTCCATAGGGGCCTCTTGGTTAACACAGAGGGCCCGGGCCGGACGATAGGACCCAGAGGGGTAATTGTAATTCCTGGGTGTCTGGTGCGTATTAAGGGGGCAGCTAGCCATGAAATGCCCTGGTTGCTTGCATCGGTGGCAAGTCGGTCTGGGACGCTCAGAGCTGTTATTGGGTGGTCCTGAGTGTCGGACGGGCCCTGTGGGCACCGGGGCTCGGAATTCAGCACGAGGGGGTGCACGGTAAACCTCTCTGGGTTCGACCCGTGCTGGAGCTCGGTAGTTCATGGGTTCGTGAAGACGGGAGTCATAATGTTCATCGGCCAATTTGGCTGCTTCTTCTAAGGTAGAAGGCCGCCTGTCTCGCAGCCATTCCTTCCCTTGCTGTTCCATGCCATTATAAAAATGTTCTAAGAGAAACAATTGTAAAATTTCCTCCCCAGTCACCGCTTTACTTCCGCTCAGCCAGTGATTTGCCGCTCTCCGCATTCGGTGCGCCCATTCCATATGGGTATCGTTAGGCTTCTTTTCCGTGCCCCGAAACTGTCGGCGATACGTGTCCGGAGTTACAGCGTACCGTCGCAACAGTGTCTCCTTAACTAGCTCATACTGTGTCACTTCCTCAGCACCCAGAGTACGAAAGGCTTCCAGGGCTCGCCCGGATAGTTTCCCAGACAATATCGTGGGCCACTCTCTGTTGGGAATCTGGTGCAGGGCACATTGCCTTTCGAAGTCCGCCAAATATTCATCAATCCCTGTCTCGCTCTCTAGGAAGGGTCGAAATGCCGCATAGGGTATCTTGGGCCTCCCAGCATTTTCGACAGGGATGATTACCTGCGGGGCTTCAGCATTGCGGTGTGCGTTCGCTAGGTTGAGTTCGTGGGCTCGAGTCTCTCGTATATCCTCGTCCGCCTCCGCCATCAACTGCTGTACCAATTCCATGGAGGGGTTCGGCCCGTATAATGAGAGCCTTTCCCGAACAATCCTTGTTTTTTCGTCACTAATCGTGGTCGGTGTTTCCGCCATTGTGAAGCTCTGATCCAGTTCGGTCAATTCTGCGATCAGCTCTCTCCTCGGCCGGTTGCTGGCGTACCCCCCTCTGCTTTCAAGTAAATCTTTTAGGGTTGTACGCTTCAATTTTTCGTAAGCGCTCTCCATCCGTTCTGTACCTCTCCTAGGAAATCCAGGAAAATCCCGCCGCTGCCGCCAAATGTTACGGTTACCCTTAGTCTCGCTGAGAGATGGACCGCTTAGTAGCCTGGATCCCTATTGCTAAAGAGGGGAGAAGCTGCTTTCCATAGTATTCTATATGAGTCTCGCAAATATAGAATAATCTCCCTTAGCTGCAGTACAGCTAGGATACCCTTCTGCCCACAAAAACGAGTCAACGCTGCGATTGAGGGTCAAACAAGAACTCAGGACTGGGATGCCCAGCCTGCTTTTTATTAAGGTTACATGCACACAGGGCACTCCCAGGGGGAGAGGGGGGGAAGCACAAAATCCCCCATCACACATTTAGATAGAGAGCACTGTCCTTTGACAGGCCACAATAGGATTACAGTACTTAAGATAACAAGTTTACAAGTTCATCTTATCAATTAGCAGTCTGGCTCCAGAGGTGATTAGACAATAGTTTCTAAAAGCTGAAAAAAAAGAGTTAACTCTTTATGAAATGATACTTGTTACGGTTTTCTTGGAGCCCTTCTTAGGCGCTGGCTTGCTGGTTCAGGCATTGCTGCTGGGAAATAAGCTCTTCACAACAAAATAACTAATGCTTCTGTAACAGTGTGTATATGCCAGTAAATGTGTTCATGCCAGTACATGTGTGTGTATGCCGGTACATGTGTGTATATGCCTGTGCACATGTGTGTATATGCCAGTACATGTGTGTATATGCCGGTAAATGTGTGCATGCGAGTGCATGTGTGTGTTTGCCAGTACATGTGTGTGTATGCCAGTACATGTGTGTCTATGCCTGTAAATGTGTGCATTTCAGTACAAGTGTGTGTATGCCAGTACATGTGTGTATATGCCAGTAAAGGTGTGTATGCCAGTACAAGTGTGTATATGCTAGTAAATGTGTGCATGCCAGTACATGTATGTGTATGCTAGTACATGTGTGTATGCCAGTACATGTGTGTATACCAGTACATGTGTGTATGCCAGTACATGTGTGGATACCAGTACATGTTTGTGTATGCCAGTACATGTGTGTGTATGCCATTACATGTGTATATATGCCAGTGCATGTGTGTGTGGCAGTACATGTGTATATACCAGTACATGTGTGTGTATACCAGTACATGTGTATGTATGCCAGTACATGTGTGTGTATACCAGTACATGTGTGTGTATGCCAGTGCATGTGTGTGTATGCCATTACATGTGTATATATGCCAGTGCATATGTGTGTGGCAGTACATGTGTATATACCAGTACATGTGTGTGTATGCCAGTACATGTGTATGTATGCCAGTACATGTGTGTGTATACCAGTACATGTGTGTGTATGCCAGTGCATGTGTGTGTATGCCAGTGCATGTGTGTGTATGCCACAACATGTGTGTGTATACCAGTACATGTGTGTGTATACCAGTACATGTGTGTGTATGCCAGTACATGTGTGTGTATACCAGTACATGTGTGTGTATACTAGTACATGTGTGTATACCAGTACATGTGTGTGTATACCAGTACATGTGTGTGTATACCAGTACATGTGTGTATATTAGTACATGTGTGTATATTAGTACATGTGTGTGTATACCAGTACATGTGTGTGTATATTAGTACATGTGTGTATACCAGTACATGTGTATGTATACCAGTACATGTGTGTGTATATTAGTACATGTGTGTATATTAGTACATGTGTGTGTATACCAGTAAATGCGTGTGTATATTAGTACATGTGTGTATACCAGTACATGTGTATATATGCCAGTACATGTGTATATATACCAGTACATGTGTGTGTATATTAGTACATGTGTGTGTATGCCAGTATATGTGTGTGTATGCCAGTACATGTGTGTATACCAGTACATGTATGTGTATACCAGTAAGTACATTTTTGTGCATGCCAATACATGTGTGTGTATATTAGTACATGTGTGTATGCCAGTACATGTGTGTGTGTGTGTGTGTGTGTGTGTGTATACCAGCACATGTATGTGTATACCAGTAAGTACATATGTGTGTATGCCAGTACATGTGTTTTTGTGTATGCCAGTACATGTGTGTGTATATAAGTACATGTGTGTGTATGCCAGTACATTTGTGTGTATGCCAGTACATGTGTGTATGCCAGTACATGTGTATGTGTCAGTACATGTGTATGTGTCAGTACATGTGTGTGAGTGTGTGTATACCAGCACATGTATGTGTATACCAGTAAGTACATATGTGTATATGCCAGTACATGCGTGTTTGTGTATGCCAGTACATGTGTGTATAAGCCAGTACATGTGTGTTTGTGTATGCCAGTACATGTGTGTAACAGCACATGTGTGTGTATAACAGCACATGTGTGTGTATAACAGTGCATGTGTGTGCCAGTACATGTGTGTGTATACCAGTACATGTGTGTGTATGCCAGTACATGTGTGTGTATGCCAGTATATGTGTGTATACCAGTACATGTGTGTGTATGCCAGTACATGTGTGTATACCAGTAAGTACATATGTGTGTATACAAAAGATATAAGAAGGGTGGTGCATATAAAACATACACCACACTCCTAGGGGGCGCTAACAATATGCAGCAAACAGGTAAGCAGATATATACAGATAATTAAGAGAATATACAATAAACCTAGCACACTTATAACAGATTATTAGAGATGATATGCTCACAAGTGGACCCAGATGATATTGGTATATTCAAAAAACAAAATGTCCGCACAAAGAATGATCCAAAAGAAAGAAGGCAGCTCTCTGTCATAGGACGGTCATCCTGGTGTGGCGCGATCTATAAGAAAAAGAAGCACAGAGGCGCCAACATGGCCTAGTAACGTCACGGCAGTCAGATACAAAACATCAGCAGGATAGGAAATATACTCACAAACGTGGCGCACCCAAATGGTGCCATTGTGGCAGCCTGGAACTTCATACAGTGGTCCAGCTCACTGGTATCTCCTGCCAGATAGAGATGATCCTTGGTGAGGGCCTATCCTATGATGCCTATAAGGGCAAAAAAGGCACACACATAGCCCAGTAACGTTTGTACACCAGATAAGAAAGGATTCAAGGTTGTACTTACAGGAAACAAAGCACCACCAGGTGCAATATCAGCAGTACTGGGACCTCTCAGCCGCCCAGTGGACTGTGGAATCCAATTTGCAGGATGCAGAAAGTCACCACTTAGGAAGATAGGACTAGCAGAAAAAATACATATATATATATATACACACACACTCTGCCCCCGACAGGAGCAGAATAATTGTGAAAAAGCAAGTGTATATTTAAAAACTTTTATTATAAAAACAGTGACATGTTTCTCAGCCACCACAGGGCTGTTTCCTCAGGCTATCTATGATATCTATCTTCCTAAGGCCCTCGCCAAGGATCATCTCTATCTGGCTGGAGATACCAGTGAGCTGGACCACTGTATGAAGTTCCAGGCTGCCACAATAGCACCATTTGGGTGCTCCACGTTTGTGAGTATATTTCCTATCCTTCTGATGTTTTGTATCTGACTGCCGTGACGTTACTAGGCCATGTTGGCGCCTCTGTGCTTCTTTTTCTTACATATGTGTGTATGCCAGTACATGTATGTGTATACCAGTAAGTACATATGTGTATATGCCAGTACATGCGTGTTTGTGTATGCCAGTACATGTGTGTATACCAGTACATGTGTGTATAAGCCAGTACATGTGTGTTTGTGTATGCCAGTACATATGTGTGTAACAGCACATGTGTGTGTATAACAGTGGATGTGTGTTTATACCAGTACATGTGTGTGTATACCAGTACATATGTGTGTATGCCAGTATATATGTGTATACCAGTACATGTGTGTGTATACCAGTACATGTGTGTGTATGCCAGTAGATGTGTGTGTATACCAGTACATGTGGGTGTATACCAATACATGTGGGTGTATACCAGTACATGTGGGTGTATACCAGTACATGTGGGTGTATACCAGTACATGTGTGTGTATGCCAGTGCATGTGTGTGTATACCAGTACATGTGTGTGTATGCCAGTACATGTGTGTGTATGCCAGTACATGTGTGTGTATGCCAGTACATGTGTGTTTATACCAGTACATGTGTGTGTATACCAGTACATGTGTGTGTATACCAGTACATGTGTGTATACCAGTACATGTGTGTGTATATCAGTACATGTGTGTATAACAGTATATGTGTGTGTATGACAGTACATGTGTGTGTATACCAGTACATGTGTGTGTGTATGACAGTATATGTGTGTGTATACCAGTACATGTGTGTGTATACCAGTACATGTGTGTGTGTATGACAGTATATGTGTGTGTATACCAGTACATGTGTGTGTATACCAGTACATGTGTGTGTGTATAACAGTATATGTGTGTGTATGACAGTACATGTGTGTGTATACCAGTACATGTGTGTGTGTATGACAGTATATGTGTGTGTATACCAGTACATGTGTGTGTATACCAGTACATGTGTGTGTATACCAGTACATGTGTGTGTGTATGACAGTATATGTGTGTGTATACCAGTACATGTGTGTGTATACCAGTACATGTGTGTGTGTATGACAGTATATGTGTGTGTATACCAGTACATGTGTGTGTATACCAGTACATGTGTGTGTATACCAGTACATGTGTGTGTATACCAGTACATGTGTGTGTGTATACCAGTACATGTGTGTGTATACCAGTACATGTGTGTGTGTATACCAGTACATGTGTGTGTATACCAGTACATGTGTGTGTATACCAGTACATGTGTGTGTATACCAGTACATGTGTGTGTGTATACCAGTACATGTGTGTGTATACCAGTACATGTGTGTGTATGCCAGTACATGTGTGTGTATATTAGTACATGTGTGTGTATACCAGTACATGTGTGTGTATACCAGTACATGTGTGTGTGTATACCAGTACATGTGTGTGTATACCAGTACATGTGTGTGTATACCAGTACATGTGTGTGTATGCCAGTACATGTGTGTGTATATTAGTACATGTGTGTGTATACCAGTACATGTGTGTGTATACCAGTACATATGTGTGTGTATACCAGTACATATGTGTGTGTATACCAGTACATATGTGTGTGTATACCAGTACATGTGTGTGTATACCAGTACATGTGTGTGTATACCAGTACATGTGTGTGTGTATACCAGTACATGTGTGTGTATACCAGTACATGTGTGTGTATACCAGTACATGTGTGTGTATACCAGTACATGTGTGTGTATACCAGTACATGTGTGTGTGTATACCAGTACATGTGTGTGTATACCAGTACATGTGTGTGTATGCCAGTACATGTGTGTGTATATTAGTACATGTGTGTGTATATTAGTACATGTGTGTGTATATTAGTACATGTGTGTGTGTATACCAGTACATGTGTGTGTATACCAGTACATGTGTGTGTATACCAGTACATGTGTGTGTATACCAGTACATGTGTGTGTATACCAGTACATGTGTGTGTGTATACCAGTACATGTGTGTGTATACCAGTACATGTGTGTGTATGCCAGTACATGTGTGTGTATATTAGTACATGTGTGTGTATACCAGTACATGTGTGTGTATACCAGTACATGTGTGTGTGTATACCAGTACATGTGTGTGTATACCAGTACATATGTGTGTGTATACCAGTACATATGTGTGTGTATACCAGTACATATGTGTGTGTATACCAGTACATATGTGTGTGTATACCAGTACATGTGTGTGTATACCAGTACATGTGTGTGTGTATACCAGTACATGTGTGTGTATACCAGTACATATGTGTGTGTATACCAGTACATATGTGTGTGTATACCAGTACATATGTGTGTGTATACCAGTACATATGTGTGTGTATACCAGTACATATGTGTGTGTATACCAGTACATGTGTGTGTATACCAGTACATGTGTGTGTATACCAGTACATGTGTGTGTGTATACCAGTACATGTGTGTGTATACCAGTACATATGTGTGTGTATACCAGTACATATGTGTGTGTATACCAGTACATATGTGTGTGTATACCAGTACATATGTGTGTATACCAGTACATGTGTGTGTATACCAGTACATGTGTGTGTATACCAGTACATATGTGTGTGTATACCAGTACATGTGTGTGTATACCAGTACATGTGTGTGTGTATACCAGTACATGTGTGTGTATACCAGTACATATGTGTGTGTATACCAGTACATATGTGTGTGTATACCAGTACATATGTGTGTGTATACCAGTACATGTGTGTGTATACCAGTACATGTGTGTGTATACCAGTACATGTGTGTGTATACCAGTACATATGTGTGTGTATACCAGTACATATGTGTGTGTATACCAGTACATATGTGTGTGTATACCAGTACATATGTGTGTGTATACCAGTACATATGTGTGTGTATACCAGTACATGTGTGTGTATACCAGTACATATGTGTGTGTATACCAGTACATGTGTGTGTATACCAGTACATATGTGTGTATACCAGTACATGTGTGTGTATACCAGTACATATGTGTGTGTATACCAGTATATGTGTGTGTATGACAGTATATGTGTGTGTATACCAGTACATGTGTGTGTATATGACAGTATATGTGTGTGTATACCAGTACATGTGTGTGTGTATGACAGTATATGTGTGTGTATACCAGTACATGTGTGTGTATACCAGTACATGTGTGTGTATACCAGTACATGTGTGTGTATATTAGTACATGCGTGTGTATACCAGTACATGTGTGTGTATACCAGTACATGTGTGTGTATACCAGTACATATGTGTGTATACCAGTACATGTGTGTGTATACCAGTACATGTGTGTGTATACCAGTACATATGTGTGTATACCAGTACATGTGTGTGTATACCAGTACATGTGTGTGTATACCAGTACATATGTGTGTATACCAGTACATGTGTGTGTATACCAGTACATATGTGTGTGTATACCAGTATATGTGTGTGTATGACAGTATATGTGTGTGTATACCAGTACATGTGTGTGTATATGACAGTATATGTGTGTGTATACCAGTACATGTGTGTGTGTATGACAGTATATGTGTGTGTATACCAGTACATGTGTGTGTATACCAGTACATGTGTGTGTATATTAGTACATGCGTGTGTATACCAGTACATGTGTGTGTATACCAGTACATGCGTGTGTATACCAGTACATGTGTGTGTATACCAGTACATGTGTGTGTATGACAGTATATGTGTGTGTATACCAGTACATGTGTGTGTATACCAGTATATGTGTGTGTATACCAGTACATGTGTGTGTATACCAGTACATGTGTGTGTGTATACCAGTACATGTGTGTGTATATTAGTACATGTGTGTGTATACCAGTACATGTGTGTGTATACCAGTACATGTGTGTGTATACCAGTACATGTGTGTGTATGACAGTATATGTGTGTGTATACCAGTACATGTGTGTGTATACCAGTACATGTGTGTGTATACCAGTACATGTGTGTGTATACCAGTACATGTGTGTGTATACCAGTACATGCGTGTGTATGACAGTACAGGTGTGTGTATACCAGTACATGTGTGTGTATACCAGTACATATGTGTGTGTATACCAGTACATGTGTGTGTATATGACAGTATATGTGTGTGTATACCAGTACATGTGTGTGTATGACAGTATATGTGTGTGTATACCAGTACATGTGTGTGTATACCAGTACATGTGTGTGTATACCAGTACATGTGTGTGTATACCAGTACATGTGTGTGTATACCAGTACATGTGTGTGTATACCAGTACATGTGTGTGTATGCCAGTACATGTGTGTGTATACCAGTACATATGTGTGTGTATACCAGTACATGTGTGTGTATATGACAGTATATGTGTGTGTATACCAGTACATGTGTGTGTATGACAGTATATGTGTGTGTATACCAGTACATGTGTGTGTATACCAGTACATGTGTGTGTGTATACCAGTACATGTGTGTGTATGACAGTATATGTGTGTGTATACCAGTACATGTGTGTGTATACCAGTACATGTGTGTGTATACCAGTACATGTGTGTGTGTATACCAGTACATATGTGTGTGTATACCAGTACATGTGTGTGTATGCCAGTACATGTGTGTGTATACCAGTACATGTGTGTGTATACCAGTACATGTGTGTGTATACCAGTACATGCGTGTGTATGACAGTACATGTGTGTGTATACCAGTACATGTGTGTGTATACCAGTACATATGTGTGTGTATACCAGTACATGTGTGTGTATACCAGTACATGTGTGTGTATACCAGTACATGTGTGTGTATGACAGTATATGTGTGTGTATACCAGTACATGTGTGTGTATACCAGTACATGTGTGTGTATACCAGTACATGTGTGTGTATACCAGTACATGTGTGTGTATGACAGTATATGTGTGTGTATACCAGTACATGTGTGTGTATACCAGTACATGTGTGTGTATACCAGTACATGTGTGTGTATGACAGTATATGTGTGTGTATACCAGTACATGTGTGTGTATACCAGTACATGTGTGTGTATACCAGTACATGTGTGTGTGTATACCAGTACATATGTGTGTGTATACCAGTACATGTGTGTGTATGCCAGTACATGTGTGTGTATACCAGTACATGTGTGTGTATACCAGTACATGTGTGTGTATACCAGTACATGTGTGTGTATACCAGTACATGCGTGTGTATGACAGTACATGTGTGTGTATACCAGTACATGTGTGTGTATACCAGTACATATGTGTGTGTATACCAGTACATGTGTGTGTATACCAGTACATGTGTGTGTATACCAGTACATGTGTGTGTGTATACCAGTACATGTGTGTGTATGCCAGTGTGAACTGCCTCTATATCTATTAATGAATTTATCTGTGTGTCTATCCTTATTTGCTTCTGTGTGTGTTTGCATCTATGCCCATCTTTCTGTGTGTGTGTTTTTTCGTGTGTTTGTGTGTCAATGCCTGACATTCTGAGTGTGTGTGTATGTTTGTGAGTGTGTGTGAGAATGCCTATACCTGACATTCTGTGTGTGTGTGTGTGTGAGAATGCCTATACCTGACATTCTGTGTGTGTGTGTGTGTGAGAATGCCTATACCTGACATTCTGAGTGTGTGTGTGTGTGAGAATGCCTATACCTGACATTCTGTGTGTGTGTGTGTGTGAGAATGCCTATACCTGCCTTTCTGTGTGTATGTTTGTGAGTGTGTGTGTATGTGAGAATGCCTATACCTGACATTCTGAGTGTGTGTGTATGTGAGAATGCCTATACCTGCCTTTCTGTGTGTATGTTTGTGAGTGTGTGTGTATGTGAGAATGCCTATACCTGACATTCTGAGTGTGTGTGTATGTGAGAATGCCTATACCTGACATTCTGTGTGTGTGTGTGTGTATGTGAGAATGCCTATACCTGACATTCTGTGTGTGTGTGTGTGTATGTGAGAATGCCTATACCTGACATTCTGTGTGTGTGTGTATGTGAGAATGCCTATACCTGACATTCTGTGTGTGTGTGTGTATGTGAGAATGCCTATACCTGACATTCTGAGTGTGTGTGTATGTGAGAATGCCTATACCTGACATTCTGAGTGTGTGTGTATGTGAGAATGCCTATACCTGACATTCTGAGTGTGTGTGTATGTGAGAATGCCTATACCTGACATTCTGAGTGTGTGTGTATGTGAGAATGCCTATACCTGACATTCTGTGTGTGTGTGTATGTGAGAATGCCTATACCTGACATTCTGTGTGTGTGTGTATGTGAGAATGCCTATACCTGACATTCTGTGTGTGTGTGTGTGTATGTGAGAATGCCTATACCTGACATTCTGTGTGTGTGTGTGTGTATGTGAGAATGCCTATACCTGACATTCTGTGTGTGTGTGTGTGTATGTGAGAATGCCTATACCTGACATTCTGTGTGTGTGTGTGTGTATGTGAGAATGCCTATACCTGACATTCTGTGTGTGTGTGTGTGTATGTGAGAATGCCTATACCTGACATTCTGTGTGTGTGTGTGTGTGAGAATGCCTATACCTGACATTCTGTGTGTGTGTGTATGTGAGAATGCCTATACCTGACATTCTGAGTGTGTGTGTATGTGAGAATGCCTATACCTGACATTCTGTGTGTGTGTGTGTGTATGTGAGAATGCCTATACCTGACATTCTGTGTGTGTGTGTATGTGAGAATGCCTATACCTGACATTCTGTGTGTGTGTGTGTGTATGTGAGAATGCCTATACCTGACATTCTGTGTGTGTGTGTGTGTATGTGAGAATGCCTATACCTGACATTCTGTGTGTGTGTGTGTGTATGTGAGAATGCCTATACCTGACATTCTGTGTGTGTGTGTGTGTATGTGAGAATGCCTATACCTGACATTCTGTGTGTGTGTGTGTGTATGTGAGAATGCCTATACCTGACATTCTGTGTGTGTGTGTGTGTATGTGAGAATGCCTATACCTGACATTCTGTGTGTGTGTGTGTGTATGTGAGAATGCCTATACCTGACATTCTGAGTGTGTGTGTATGTGAGAATGCCTATACCTGACATTCTGTGTGTGTGTGTATGTGAGAATGCCTATACCTGACATTCTGTGTGTGTGTGTATGTGAGAATGCCTATACCTGACATTCTGAGTGTGTGTGTATGTGAGAATGCCTATACCTGACATTCTGAGTGTGTGTGTATGTGAGAATGCCTATACCTGCCTTTCTGTGTGTGTGTGTATGTGAGAATGCCTATACCTGACATTCTGAGTGTGTGTGTATGTGAGAATGCCTATACCTGACATTCTGTGTGTGTGTGTATGTGAGAATGCCTATACCTGACATTCTGTGTGTGTGTGTGTGTATGTGAGAATGCCTATACCTGCCTTTCTGTGTGTGTGTGTGTGTATGTGAGAATGCCTATACCTGCCTTTCTGTGTGTGTGTGTATGTGAGAATGCCTATACCTGACATTCTGTGTGTGTGTGTATGTGAGAATGCCTATACCTGACATTCTGTGTGTGTGTGTGTGTGTATGTGAGAATGCCTATACCTGCCTTTATGTGTGTGTGTGTATGTGAGAATGCCTATACCTGACATTCTGTGTGTGTGTGTATGTGAGAATACCTATACCTGCCTTTCTGTGTGTGTGTGTATGTGAGAATGCCTATACCTGACATTCTGTGTGTGTGTGTATGTGAGAATGCCTATACCTGACATTCTGAGTGTGTGTGTATGTGAGAATACCTATACCTGCCTTTCTGTGTGTGTGTGTATGTGAGAATGCCTATACCTGCCTTTCTGTGTGTGTGTGTATGTGAGAATGCCTATACCTGCCTTTATGTGTGTGTGTGTATGTGAGAATGCCTATACCTGACATTCTGTGTGTGTGTGTATGTGAGAATGCCTATACCTGCCTTTCTGTGTGTATGTTTGTGAGTGTGTGTGTTTATACCTGCCTATATGCATGTGTGTGTATGTGTCTATCCCTGACATTATGTGTATGTGTGTGTTTGTCTGTTTGAGTGTGTTTATAAGCAATTATATAATAACCCTGTGTTTGTGTGATGCACCAGGTGTAAATGTAACTGTGTGTGTGATCACTTGTGTAAGTAACCCTGTGTTTGTGTGATGCACCAGGTGTAAATGTAACTGTGTGTGTGATCACTTGTGTAAGTAACCCTGTGTTTGTGTGATGCACCAGGTGTAAATGTAACTGTGTGTGTGATCACTTGTGTAAGTAAACCTGTGTTTGTGTGATGCACCAGGTGTAAATGTAACTGTGTGTGTGATCACTTGTGTAAGTAACCCTGTGTTTGTGTGATGCACCAGGTGTAAATGTAACTATGTGTGTGATCACTTGTGTAAGTAACCCTGTGTTTGTGTGATGCACCAGGTGTAAATGTAACTGTGTGTGTGATCACTTGTGTAAGTAACCCTGTGTTTGTGTGATGCACCAGGTGTAAATGTAACTGTGTGTGTGATCACTTGTGTAAGTAACCCTGTGTTTGTGTGATGCACCAGGTGTAAATGTAACTATGTGTGTGATCACTTGTGTAAGTAACCCTGTGTTTGTGTGATGCACCAGGTGTAAATGTAACTGTGTGTGTGATCACTTGTGTAAGTAACCCTGTGTTTGTGTGATGCACCAGGTGTAAATGTAACTGTGTGTGTGATCACTTGTGTAAGTAACCCTGTGTTTGTGTGATGCACCAGGTGTAAATGTAACTATGTGTGTGATCACTTGTGTAAGTAAACCTGTGTTTGTGTGATGCACCAGGTGTAAATGTAACTGTGTGTGTGATCACTTGTGTAAGTAACCCTGTGTTTGTGTGATGCACCAGGTGTAAATGTAACTGTGTGTGTGATCACTTGTGTAAGTAACCCTGTGTTTGTGTGATGCACCAGGTGTAAATGTAACTATGTGTGTGATCACTTGTGTAAGTAACCCTGTGTTTGTGTGATGCACCAGGTGTAAATGTAACTGTGTGTGTGATCACTTGTGTAAGTAACCCTGTGTTTGTGTGAAGCACCAGGTGTAAATGTAACTGTGTGTGTGATCACTTGTGTAAGTAACCCTGTGTTTGTGTGATGCACCAGGTGTAAATGTAACTATGTGTGTGATCACTTGTGTAAGTAACCCTGTGTTTGTGTGATGCACCAGGTGTAAATGTAACTGTGTGTGTGATCACTTGTGTAAGTAACCCTGTGTTTGTGTGATGCACCAGGTGTAAATGTAACTGTGTGTGTGATCACTTGTGTAAGTAACCCTGTGTTTGTGTGATGCACCAGGTGTAAATGTAACTGTGTGTGTGATCACTTGTGTAAGTAACCCTGTGTTTGTGTGATGCACCAGGTGTAAATGTAACTATGTGTGTGATCACTTGTGTAAGTAACCCTGTGTTTGTGTGATGCACCAGGTGTAAATGTAACTGTGTGTGTGATCACTTGTGTAAGTAACCCTGTGTTTGTGTGATGCACCAGGTGTAAATGTAACTATGTGTGTGATCACTTGTGTAAGTAACCCTGTGTTTGTGTGATGCACCAGGTGTAAATGTAACTGTGTGTGTGATCACTTGTGTAAGTAACCCTGTGTTTGTGTGATGCACCAGGTGTAAATGTAACTGTGTGTGTGATCACTTGTGTAACTAACCCTGTGTTTGTGTAATGCACCAGGTGTAAATGTAACTATGTGTGTGATCACTTGTGTAAGTAACCCTGTGTTTGTGTGATGCACCAGGTATAAATGTAACTGTGTGTGTAATCACTTGTGTAAGTAACCCTGTGTTTGTGTAATGCACCAGGTGTAAATGTAACTGTGTGTGTGATCACTTGTGTAAGTAACCCTGTGTTTGTGTGATGCACCAGGTGTAAATGTAACTATGTGTGTGATTACTTGTGTAAGTAACCCTGTGTTTGTGTGATGCACCAGGTGTAAATGTAACTGTGTGTGTGATCACTTGTGTAAGTAACCCTGTGTTTGTGTGATGCACCAGGTGTAAATGTAACTGTGTGTGATCACTTGTGTAAGTAACCCTGTATTTGTGTGATGCACCAGGTGTAAATGTAACTGTGTGTGTAATCACTTGTGTAAGTAACCCTGTGTTTGTGTGATGCACCAGGTGTAAATGTAACTGTGTGTGATCACTTGTGTAAGTAACCCTGTGTTTGTGTGATGCACCAGGTGTAAATGTAACTGTGTGTGTGATCACTTGTGTAAGTAACCCTGTGTTTGTGTGATGCACCAGGTGTAAATGTAACTATGTGTGTGATTACTTGTGTAAGTAACCCTGTGTTTGTGTGATGCACCAGGTGTAAATGTAACTATGTGTGTGATCACTTGTGTAAGTAACCCTGTGTTTGTGTGATGCACCAGGTATAAATGTAACTGTGTGTGTAATCACTTGTGTAAGTAACCCTGTGTTTGTGTAATGCACCAGGTGTAAATGTAACTGTGTGTGTGATCACTTGTGTAAGTAACCCTGTGTTTGTGTGATGCACCAGGTGTAAATGTAACTATGTGTGTGATTACTTGTGTAAGTAACCCTGTGTTTGTGTGATGCACCAGGTGTAAATGTAACTGTGTGTGTGATCACTTGTGTAAGTAACCCTGTGTTTGTGTGATGCACCAGGTGTAAATGTAACTGTGTGTGATCACTTGTGTAAGTAACCCTGTATTTGTGTGATGCACCAGGTGTAAATGTAACTGTGTGTGTAATCACTTGTGTAAGTAACCCTGTGTTTGTGTGATGCACCAGGTGTAAATGTAACTGTGTGTGATCACTTGTGTAAGTAACCCTGTATTTGTGTGATGCACCAGGTGTAAATGTAACTGTGTGTGTGATCACTTGTGTAAGTAACCCTGTGTTTGTGTGATGCACCAGGTGTAAATGTAACTGTGTGTGATTACTTGTGTAAGTAACCCTGTGTTTGTGTGATGCACCAGGTGTAAATGTAACTATGTGTGTGATTACTTGTGTAAGTAACCCTGTGTTTGTGTGATGCACCAGGTGTAAATGTAACTATGTGTGTGATTACTTGTGTAAGTAACCCTGTGTTTGTGTAATGCACCAGGTGTAAATGTAACTGTGTGTGTGATCACTTGTGTAAGTAACCCTGTGTTTGTGTGATGCACCAGGTGTAAATGTAACTATGTGTGTGATTACTTGTGTAAGTAACCCTGTGTTTGTGTGATGCACCAGGTGTAAATGTAACTGTGTGTGTAATCACTTGTGTAAGTAACCCTGTGTTTGTGTGATGCACCAGGTGTAAATGTAACTGTGTGTGTGATCACTTGTGTAAGTAACCCTGTGTTTGTGTGATGCACCAGGTGTAAATGTAACTATGTGTGTGATCATTTGTGTAAGTAACCCTGTGTTTGTGTGATGCACCAGGTGTAAATGTAACTGTGTCTGTGATTACTTGTGTAAGTAACCCTGTGTTTGTGTGATGCACCAGGTGTAAATGTAACTGTGTGTGTAATCACTTGTGTAAGTAACCCTGTGTTTGTGTGATGCACCAGGTGTAAATGTAACTGTGTGTGTGATCACTTGTGTAAGTAACCCTGTGTTTGTGTGATGCACCAGGTGTAAATGTAACTATGTGTGTGATCATTTGTGTAAGTAACCCTGTGTTTGTGTGATGCACCAGGTGTAAATGTAACTGTGTGTGTGATTACTTGTGTAAGTAACCCTGTGTTTGTGTGATGCACCAGGTGTAAATGTAACTATGTGTGTGATCACTTGTGTAAGTAACCCTGTGTTTGTGTGTAACCCTCACCTAGATTTAGAGTTTTGTCGGTAACGACCCGCGTAGCTAACGCATGCTTTTTTTCCCCCGCACCTTTTAAATACCGCTGGTATTTAGAGTTCACATAATGGCAGGGTTTTCAGTGCGTTAGGCTCCAAAAAGGGAGCGTAGAGCATAATTTAACGCCATTGCAACTCTAGATACCAGCGGTGCTTTCGGACGCGGCCAGCTTCAAAAACGTGCTCGTGCACGATTCCCCCATAGGAAACAATGGGGCTGTTTGAGCTGAAAAAAACCCTAACACCTGCAAAAAAGCCGCGTTCAGCTCCTAACGCAGCCCCATTGTTTTCTATGGGGAAAAACTTCCTACGTCTGCACCTAACACTCTAACATGTACCCCGAGTCTAAACACCCCTAACCTTACACTTATTAACCCCTAATCTGCCGCCCACACTATCGCTGACCCCTGCATATTATTATTAACCCCTTATCTGCCGCTCCGTAAACCGCCGCTACCTACATTATCCCTGTGTACCCCTAATCTGCTGCCCCTAACACCGCCGACCCCTATATTATATTTATTAACCCCTAATCTGCCCCCCACAACGTCGCCTCCACCTGCCTACACTTATTAACCCCTAATCTGCCGAGCGGACCGCACCGCTACTATAATAAAGTTATTAACCCCTAATCCGCCTCACTCCCGCCTCAATAACCCTATAATAAATAGTATTAACCCCTAATCTGCCCTCCCTAACATCGCCGACACCTAACTTCAAGTATTAACCCCTAATCTGCCGATTGGAGCTCACCGCTACTCTAATAAATTTTTTAACCCCTAAAGCTAAGTCTAACCCTAACACTAACACCCCCCTAAGTTAAATATAATTTAAATCTAACAAAATAAATTAACTCTTATTAAATAAATTATTCCTATTTAAATCTAAATACTTACCTGTAAAATAAACCCTAATATAGCTACAATATAAATTATAATTATATTATAGCTATTTTAGGATTAATATTTATTTTACAGGCAACTTTGTATTTATTTTAACCAGGTACAATAGCTATTAAATAGTTAAGAACTATTTAATAGCTACCTAGTTAAAATAATTACAAAATTACTTGTAAAATAAATCCTAACCTAAGTTACAATTAAACCTAACACTACACTAGCAATAAATTAATTAAATACAATACCTACAAATAACTACAATTAAATAAACTAACTAAAGTACAAAAAATAAAAAAATATTTACAAACATTAGAAAAATATTACAACAATTTTAAACTAATTACACCTACTCTAAGCCCCCTAATAAAATAACAAAGCCCCCCAAAATAAAAAAATGCCCTACCCTATTGTAAAATAAAAAAGAACAAAGCTCTTTTACCTTACCAGCCCTGAAAAAGGGCCCTTTGCGGGGCATGCCCCAAAGAATTCAGCTCTTTTGCCTTTAAAAAAAACATACAATACCCCCCCAACATTACAACCCACCACCCACATACCCCTAATCTAACCCAAACAACCCTTAAATAAACCTAACACTAAGCCCCTGAAGATCTTCCTACCTTGTCTTCACCTCACCGGGTCCCGATCTGTCCAGAAGAGGGTCCGAAGTCTTGATCCAAGCCCAAGCGTGGGGCTGAAGAGTGACGTCCATCCTCGGGCTGAAGTCTGGATCCAAGCGGCGGCTGAAGAACTCCATCATCGGGCTGAAGTCGGAAGTCCATCATCGGGATGAAGTCTTCTATCAAGCGAGGAACGAGGAAGCGTTCTGTGAAACGCGCGTCAGGGTCCAGCAGGAGCAGCTTGCTCTATCCTGTCTGTCGCTTTTAACTGCTTACCCATGTTATAAATAGAATTCTAGCCTCTACTAACTTTTGTTGATAACTGGTGCCCATTATTTATTATAAGAAGTCATACTAAAAGTAAATTCAGCCCTCGGATTGTAAGGGCTTAGCTTATTTTACAATTTCTCTTCTGTGGGCACTAGGCAAATCAATATCATTGTTGCTTATTTAATTATTCCCATGTTAACTGGGTTTAAGTGTTTTTAATTTTTTCTTGCTACTACTGTGTGAATGGTTATTCCTAGTACCTAATAAAAATTTAAAGTATGAATGTTATGGAACATTTTTAATGCTTAGAGTAATCCTATATCCAAACACAAGTTGGAGTTTGCTATTTATTATTTTTGTGGTATTCTTTTCTAAAAAATTCTAATGTGTATTTCTCTATACAATTAGTATTCTAGTTGTTTGGTCCTGCTTTTTAAAGAATCCACAACAGATACGTATCTAAATTACTATATACTATTATACAGTACTGGTATATATTATACCTGTAATGATTTATATATTTGGTACAATATCTGTTACTTATTAACTCCATCAAATCCCCCCACACATTGCAAAGCATTTTATTAGGGGGCTTAGAGTAGGTGTAATTAGTTTAAAATTGTTGTAATATTTTTCTAATGTTTGTAAATATTTTTTTTATTTTTATTTTTTGTAACTTAGTTCTTTTTTATTTTTTGTACTTTAGTTAGTTTATTTAATTGTATTTATTTGCAGATATTGTATTTAATTAATTTATTGATAGTGTAGTGTTAGGTTTAATTGTAACTTAGGTTAGGATTTATTTTACAGGTAATTTTGTAATTATTTTAACTATTTTAGCTATTAAATAGTTCTTAACTATTTAATAGCTATTGTACCTGGTTAAAATAAATACAAAGTTACCTGTAAAATAAATATAAATCCTAAAATAGCTATAAAATAATTATAATTTATATTGTAGCTATATTAGGGTTTATTTTACAGGTAAGTATTTAGCTTTAAATAGGAATAATTTATTTAATAAGAGTTAATTTATTTCGTTAGATTTAAATTATATTTAATTTAGGGGGGTGTTAGGGTTAGGGTTAGACTTAGCTTTAGGGGTTAATCCATTTATTACAGTAGCGGCGAGATTCGGTCGGCAGATTAGGGGTTAATAATTGAAGTTAGGTGTCGGCGATGTTAGGGAGGGCAGATTAGGGGTTAATACTATTTATTATAGGGTTATTGAGGCGGTAGTGAGGCGGATTAGGGGTTAATAACTTTATTATAGTAGCGGTGTGGTCCACTCGGCAGATTAGGGGTTAATAAGTGTAGGCAGGTGGAGGCGACGTTGAGGGGGGCAGATTAGGGGTTAATAAATATAATATAGGGGTTGGTGGTGTTAGGGGCAGCAGATTAGGGGTACATAAGGATAACGTAAGTGGCGGTGCTTTGCGGTCGGCAGATTAGGGGTTAATTATTGTAGGTAGCTGGCGGCGACGTTGTGGGGGGCAGGTTAGGGGTTAATAAATATAATATAGGGGTTGGCGGTGTTAGGGGCAGCAGATTAGGGGTACATAAGTATAACGTAGGTGGCGGTCGGCAGATTAGGGGTTAAAAAAATGTAATCGAGTGGCGGCGATGTGGGGGGACCTCCGTTTAGGGGTACATAGGTAGTTTATGGGTGTTAGTGTACTTTAGAGTACAGTAGTTAAGAGCTTTATAAACCGGTGTTAGCCCAGAAAGCTCTTAACTACTGACTTTTTTCTGCGGCTGGAGTTTTGTCGTTAGATTTCTAACGCTCACTTCAGACACGACTCTAAATACCAGCGTTAGAAAGATCCCATTGAAAAGATAGGATACGCAAATGACGTAAGGGGATCTGCGGTATGGAAAAGTCGCGGCTGGAAAGTGAGCGTTAGACCCTTTAATGACTGACTCTAAATACCGGCGGTAGCCCAAAACCAGCGTTAGGAGCCTCTAACGCTGGTTTTGATGGCTACCGCCCAACTCTAAATCTAGGCCCCTGTGTCTATGTGATGCACCAGGTGTAAAGGTAACTATGTGTGTGATCACTTGTGTAAGTAAACCTGTGTTTGTGTCATGCACCAGGTGTAAATGTAACTGTGTGTGATCACTTGTGTAAGTAAACCTGTGTTTGTGTCATGCACCAGGTGTAAATGTAACTGTGTGTGATCACTTGTGTAAGTAAACCTGTGTTTGTGTCATGCACCAGATGTAAATGTAACTGTGTGTGATCACTTGTGTAAGTAACCCTGTGTTTGTGTCATGCACCAGGTGTAAATGTAACTGTGTGTGATCACTTGTGTAAGTAACCCTGTGTTTGTGTCATGCACCAGGTGTAAATGTAACTGTGTGTGATCACTTGTGTAAGTAACCCTGTGTTTGTGTAATGCACCAGGTGTAAATGTAACTGTGTGTGTGATCACTTGTGTAAGTAATCCTGTGTTTGTGTAATGCACCAGGTGTAAATGTAACTGTGTTTGTGATTACTTGTGTAAGTAACCCTGTGTTTGTGTGATGCACCAGGTGTAAATGTAACTGTGTGTGATCACTTGTGTAAGTAACCCTGTGTTTGTGTCATGCACCAGGTGTAAATGTAACTGTGTGTGATCACTTGTGTAAGTAACCCTGTGTTTGTGTGATGCACCAGGTGTAAATGTAACTGTGTGTGTGATCACTTGTGTAAGTAACCCTGTGTTTGTGTAATGCACCAGGTGTAAATGTAACTGTGTGTGTGATCACTTGTGTAAGTAACCCTGTGTTTGTGTGATGCACCAGATGTAAATGTAACTTTTGTTTGATCACTTGTGTAAGTAACCCTGTGTTTGTGTGATGCACCAGGTGTAAATGTAACTGTGTGTGTGATCACTTGTGTAAGTAAACCTGTGTTTGTGTAATGCACCAGGTGTAAATGTAACTGTGTGTGATCACTTGTGTAAGTAACCCTGTGTTTGTGTCATGCACCAGGTGTAAATGTAACTGTGTGTGATCACTTGTGTAAGTAACCCTGTGTTTGTGTGATGCACCAGGTGTAAATGTAACTGTGTGTGATCACTTGTGTAAGTAACCCTGTGTTTGTGTGATGCACCAGGTGTAAATGTAACTGTGTCTGTGATTACTTGTGTAAGTAACCCTGTGTTTGTGTCATGCACCAGGTGTAAATGTAACTGTGTGTGTGATCACTTGTGTAAGTAACCCTGTGTTTGTGTGATGCACCAGATGTAAATGTAACTTTTGTTTGATCACTTGTGTAAGTAACCCTGTGTTTGTGTGATGCACCAGGTGTAAATGTAACTGTGTGTGTGATCACTTGTGTAAGTAAACCTGTGTTTGTGTAATGCACCAGGTGTAAATGTAACTGTGTGTGATCACTTGTGTAAGTAACCCTGTGTTTGTGTGATGCACCAGATGTAAATGTAACTTTTGTTTGATCACTTGTGTAAGTAGCCCTGTGTTTGTGTGATGCACCAGGTGTAAATGTAACTGTGTGTGTGATCACTTGTGTAAGTAACCCTGTGTTTGTGTCATGCACCAGGTGTAAATGTAACTGTGTGTGTGATCACTTGTGTAAGTAACCCTGTGTTTGTGTCATGCACCTGGTGTAAATTTAACTGTGTGTGTGATCACTTGTGTAAGTAACCCTGTGTTTGTGTCATGCACCAGGTGTAAATGTAACTGTTATGGTATAACCCGGATATCAAGGGTTAATACCAGATGAAAGATGCCCTGAATACGGGATCAGCAACACACAAACCCAGTTAATTCCCCCCAAACATGAGACCAAGCTCCATCTTGAGAGTAAAACAGAATGTGTTTTATTGAGGGCTATATGCCCAGTATTTATGCAGGTCTCCCACCTGGTTGACACTCCATAGGAGACCAGATGGGGGGTTGGAAGAAGATAGTACATTAGATAGAGGGAAGACGCCCTTTTACAGGATACAATAGAATTGCATTACTTAACCAAATAAACAATTAAACACAAGAAAACAAGGGAGTCCTTCTTGACACCTGGCAGTCTGATTAAACAATGTGAACGCTTATCACTTAAACTTAATTACAGTAAACAATAGCTGATGTCAGGAAACCTGTTTTCAGAAAATAGTTTCTCAAAGCTAAAAAAAGGTAACCCTTCCAGTACTGACAGAGGGGTCTGTCACACGGCCCCCTTCTGGTGGGACACTCCGGCAGACCCGGCTTGACCCTTTGGCGGGTCAACTTGGGGATGACCGGACTAGGAGGTGGTAGGTATGTCAAAAAGAAAAAAGCAAAGTGCAGTAAGGGCGCTATCAGCTAAAGATACCTTAGAAAAAACAGCTAGAAAGACCAAACCATTATGAAGTTAACATTGATAGTGGAGTACACCTAGCGCCTACTAAATAAGACCTCTGGCTTTGATAATTTGACACCTAGTTGTCAAAATGGAAAGATGAAACTAATAAGGTATACCAAAGCGCCAACTATACGAAGGCTGGGTCTGGACCAAAGCGCCACCTATACGAAGGCTGGGTCTGGACCTAATGCAATATTGTCAAACGATTACAATAAACAATTTATTGAGTACACAAATAAGTTAAAAACATGGATCCATGTATAAACAATCAAATTTATACAACAATAATAGCTAAATGAATAGTTAAAACAAATAGTTATGTAACGGATATAGCATTTAAAATGGTGCAAACATTGCTCTTAAAAATATTCATAAAAAATTCCAAATTTAGTATAAGGCTCACAACAGAAATTCAACTTTGTGTTTACCATATACACATACACAAATTTGTACAGCAATAATAGCTAAATGAATAGTTAAAACAAATAGTTAAATAGCAGATATGGCATTTAAAATTGTGCACACAATGCTCTTAAAAAATATTCCTAAAAAATTCCAAATTAAGTATAAGGCTCACAACAGAAATTCAACTTTGTGTTTACCACATACACATAATAGGTGAAATATATTAGTCAGTTATATAATATTATCTAACCAATAATGTTCTCGATTCTATGCAATACTAAATATTGCCAATAGTGACTAATGTGTAAGGCTCTGAGTAAGACCTTTAACTGTGTGTTTACCACATACGCATTGTCAAATAAAAAATTTTTGTGACAGCAATAAGCCAATGTAAAGAATGTGTATCAAAAAAGTTGTGTGCAAAAATTAGTGTACAAAAGATATTAATGGTCAAAAAATAGGTTGATCTTCAAAAAACGTGAATTAAGAACAAAGATTGTGAAAAATGAAAAACCAAAAATTTACAAAAACATTGTGGTGTGTTCCAATAGTAACTTATATAAATGTAAATAATAGTCCAAAAAATAGTCCAACAGTGAAAACTTAATAGAAAAAATAATCCAACAATAAATTATAATAAGTAGTGTGTCTCTTTAAGAAAAAACAATAATCTTTAAAGTGTTGCGAATCCTAACAGCAATAGTAATGGTGATTTTCCAAGTGTTTTATACTGAATAGCAGTGTCAGTACTTGCTAGCCAAGTGTTTTATACTGAATAGCAGTGTCAGTACTTGCTAGCCGTTTTCCAACCCAAAATTCTATCTTCTTGGCAAATATTTTGTTATAATCCCTGGATGATCCTTCTGTAAAATAAAGATATGATGGTGTAGATTGTTTTTAGATCAATAGAAAATGAAATTGTGCTTACCAGTCGACGCGTTTCGGTCACAAAGAGACCTTTATCAAGACTTTATCAAGAATTTTTTAGGAATATTTTTTAAGAGCATTGTTTGCACAATTTTAAATGCCATATCTGCTATTTAACTATTTGTTTTAACTATTCATTTAGCTATTATTGCTGTACAAATTTGTGTATGTGTATATGGTAAACACAAAGTTGAATTTCTGTTTTGAGCCTTATACTAAATTTGGAATTTTTTATGAATATTTTTAAGAGCAATGTTTGCACCATTTTAAATGCTATATCCGTTACATAACTATTTGTTTTAACAATTCATTTAGCTATTATTGTTGTATAAATTTGATTGTTTATACATGGATCCATGATTTTAACTTATTTGTGTACTCAATAAATTGTTTATTGTAATCGTTTGACAATATTGCATTAGGTCCAGACCCAGCCTTCGTATAGTTGGCGCTTTGGTATACCTTATTAGCATTATGAAGTTAACTACACTTATGTAAAAAATAAAATCTATGCAGGCTACCAATTGGACATAAATATTTTTTACGAAATTATTACATATAAAATTTATACATATAAAAACTGATATAAAATTGTTCAGTGGATAGCAGCGTCTCTGATATAAACCACTGTTACATAAGTGAGATAAAATAGTTGATGTGAAGCGAACAAATATATAGAACTGATATCAGTTTAAAGAGCAATAATATCCACTTATTGAATACAATCGTGATAAACCATATGCATATATTAACAAAATTATGCAGATAAAAAAACTTGACTACTGACTGGTTGCAGATAATCTCTAAAATTATTAAAATCAATAAAAAAATGTTCATCGATGTGAGGAAGAGTCCATTACGGCTGACAGTGATTTGTAGTAGTGAAGTGGTGCAATAATGGCTAACAACACAGTTCCTTTCAAGGATTGTACCTTTTTAAGATGTTAAGATGTTAAGATGTTAATCCTAGCTACTGAATTGCTAGTAATAAAGTTTATGAGAATATCACAAATATTTTTAGGTGTATTTGAAAAAGTGCAAATTCCTTGATAAAGCTCTAGGAGAGAGCGAAACGCGTTGAATGGAATTGTGGGACTGTGCACCTTGATTACACAACAATACCTTTGACCACGAATTTTAACAACCCGGGTTGCCCTCATATCAATATATCTCAATTTGATCTCCTTTTTGTGGCGAAAAAACCTGCGTGCATTAGCACTAAGGGCAGGTATCAATAACACTTCAAGGAATATGCACTTTTTCAAATACACCTAAAAATATTGGTGATATTCTCATAAACTTTATTAATAGCAATTCAGTAGCTAGCATCACAGACGAGCCTCTAAAGCACGGATTGGTAGATGTGGATCGAGCCCCCAAAATTGCCGGGTGTGACGTAAGACGCTGAGAACACGAGACACACACCAACCGTGATACACTGCAGGAAGCTTTGGATACCCTGCGGCCCTGGATAAGCAAACTGAAAGGTACAATACTATATAGAAGCTGCCAACTGTGATTTACCGCTGACTAAGACGCAGGGCGAATTTGGATACCCTGCAGTCTAGGATTAACATCTTAAAAAGGTACGATCCTTGAAAGGAACTGTGTTGTTAGCCATTATTGCACCACTTCACTACTACAAATCACTGTCAACCGTAATGGACTCTTCCTCACATCAATGAACATTTTTTATTGATTTTAATAATTTTAGAGATTATCTGCAACCAGTCAGTAGTCAAGTTTTTTATCTGCATAATTTTGTTAATATATGCATATCTAACAGATGACATAGAAAATGGTTTATCACGATTGTATTCAATAAGTGGATATTATTGCTCTTTAAACTGATATCAGTTCTATATATTTGTTCAATTCACATCAACTATTTTATCTCACTTATATAACAGTGGTTTATGTCAGAGACGCTGCTATCCACTGAACAATTTTATATCAGTTTTTATATGTATAAATTTTATATGTAATAATTTCATTAAATATTTATGTACAATTGGTAGCCTGCATAGATTTTATTTTTTACATAAGTGTAGTTAACTTCAAAATGGTTTGGTCTTTCTAGCTGTTTTTTCTAAGGTATCTTTAGCTGATAACGCCCTTACTGCATTTTGCTTTTTTCTTTTCCATATTTTTTAGATTGAAGGATCTAAATCTATAAGTAAGGAGTCTGATACCTCACATTTGACACTAGCGCACTATTACTCACACGTAGTAGGAATGTCAGTTTACCGGGACAATCCATCTGCATTCCCGTTATGAGAGAGAATTCCTGTCCGTATAAATAAGTGTTCAACTTCTTCAGTGCCCAGACCAGGGCTAAACATTCCTTCAAGTTTTTTTTTTCAGAGACGCTTCTTTCCAGTTGGAAACAAATCTCATCGGCTTCTTTACGTGTTTTTTGTACCTGCTCTTTATAGGTATCCACAAGTCCTTCATACTGACGTAGGGTGCCCTTGAGTTGCTGCACCTCACTATGAGCCAGCGTCAGCTTCTCCTCCAGTGTCGCTAAGTTTGTCTTTAATGTTTCATGTTCCACTCTGAAGCTGGTGTTTTCTGAGGTCTGTCAGTGCAGCTTGTCTAGCAGAGATTCCCATTCTAAACGCACTTTTTCCTCTGCGCTCCTCTTCTCTCCCGCTAGCACCGTTATGTGATTGTTTAACTTGACCATTTCATCCTCTACTTGACTCTTCTCCTTCATCCGCACGTTGTAAAGGGACTTCCACGTATCAATAGCAGATATAGATTTACTGAGCTCAGCGTCCTGGGGATTAGCAGCAGGTGGGTTAGTCTCGGCGGCACGGATCCGGGCACGGGTAGTCACAGGGTTAACATCGGTGGAACCCATGGGAGCGTAAGCAGAAACAAGGGGGGCCAAGTTATTTCCAAGGAGAACATCAGCTGGTAAGTCCTTCATGACCCCCACATTCACATGACTAGCGCCCACTCCCCAATCCAAATGTACCCGGGCAATAGGTAGGCGGAAAACAGAACCCCCTGCTACCCTCACAGCCACAGTGTCTTCGGTGTGCTGGTTCTCAGACACCAAGTTCTTTTGGAGCAAGGTCATGGTAGCACCAGTATTCCGTAGACCACTGACCTCCTTCCCATTCACTTTAACCAGTTGCCAATGCTGTTGCCAGTTATCCCATTGGGCAGCTTGCACGGGGTCTGCTTCAGGATGCCCCAGCATTCTTCCTCCTCTATGCAGTGGGCAGCCGGATGAGGGTTATGTGGGTTTCCGCCGGCGTGTCTCTTCCAGGACTGTGCTTGGTTCGCTGTGTTTAGGGGACACTCTGGTCTTTTGTGCCCTAGTCACTTACATCCAAAGCACTGAATAGGCTGTGAGTAGTCCCATGAGTTGAACTGGGCTGTCTGAAGATAGATCATGGCTGAAGGTGGTGTGGTAGAGCGGTGCACCGGGGGTTGCTAACTGGTAGCTGCTGGGGTGACTGTGGGTCTGTACTCCACTCTGGCAGGGATCTTAGTGGTAGCAGTGTCCAGTTTGTGGGCATCCGTATACTCATCTGCCAGGCGAGCAGCTTCATGCTGGGTGGAGGGTTTACGGTCCCAAACCCACTCTCTAACTCCTGCTGATAACTTGTCAAAGCAATGTTCCAACAGGAATAGCTGCAGCACCTCTTCCCCAGATACGGCTTGGCACCCCGCCATCCAGTGAGCTGCTGTGCGGTGCACCTTACATGCCCACTCAACATAGGAATCTCCAGCTAGTTTAACAGTGTCTCTGAACTGCCTCCTGTATGCCTCCGGTGTAATCGCATAACTGGAGAGCAGAGCCTCTTTTACAGCACTATAATCCCCGACTTCCTCATCTGGAATGGCCCGAAAAGCCTTGCTGGCCCGGCCGGATAATTTTCTGGATAATATTGTGACCCAGTCCTCTGTAGGTACCTTGTGTAGGGCACATTGCCTCTCAAAATCCGCAAGGTACCCATCAATCTCTCCTTCTGTTTCCATGAAGTTTTTAAAATCTGCAAAATGTATTTTTCTCTTTTCCACTTGGGTTGCTGTGACTTGGGCTGCTGCAGCGCTGCTTTGGCAAAGTAGGTTGGCCTCCACGGCTGCTATGACCCGGTCGATAATTTCGGCAGACGGGTTGGGGCCATAATGTGCCAGTTTTATTTTAACCGCCCGGTCAAAGCTTGCTTCTTCGGGGGTTCTGTCTGATATGCTGGGCTCATTGGTTCCTTCGGGCCCTGGTACTCTGTCTATCTCGGTCAGTATTGTAATAATCTCCCTCTTCCTGAGGTTACTGGCTTGTTGGCCCCGTTGTTCTAGTAGGTCTTTAAGGGTAGCTCTTTTCAGCCTTTCATACGGTATTCCCATTAGGTCCGGATGTGTAGTTGCTCTTCTGGGCGATGAGGATCATCCCGTCGCTTGCCACCAGTTGTTATGGTATAACCCGGATATCAAGGGTTAATACCAGATGAAAGATGCCCTGAATATGGGATCAGCAACAGACAACCCAGTTAATTCCCCCCAAACATGAGACCAAGCTCCATCTTGAGAGTAAAACAGAATGTGTTTTATTGAGGGCTATATGCCCAGTATTTATGCAAGTCTCCCACCTGGTTGACACTCCCTAGGAGACCAGATGGGGGGTTGGAAGAAGACAGTACATTAGATAGAGGGAAGACGCCCTTTTACAGGATACAATAGAATTGCATTACTTAACCAAATAAACAATTAACACAAGAAAACAATGTGAACGCTTATCACTTAAACTTAATTACAGTAAACAATAGCTGATGTCAGGAAACCTGTTTTCAGAAAATAGTTTCTCAAAGCTGAAAAAAAAGTTACTGACAGAGGGGGTCTGTCACAGTAACTGTGTGTGTGATCACTTGTGTTAGTAACCCTGTGTTTGTGTCATGCACCAGGTGTAAATGTAACTGTGTGTGTGATCACTTGTGTAAGTAACCCTGTGTTTGTGTGATGCACCAGGTGTAAATGTAACTGTGTGTGTGATCACTTGTGTAAGTAATCCTGTGTTTGTGTCATGCACCAGGTGTAAATGTAACTGTGTGTGTGATCACTTGTGTAAGTAACCCTGTGTTTGTGTGATGCACCAGGTGTAAATGTAACTGTGTGTGTGATCACTTGTGTAAGTAACGCTGTGTTTCTGTGATGCACCAGGTGCAAATGTAACTGTGTGTGTGATCACTTGTGTAAGTAACCCTGTGTTTGTGTAATGCACCAGGTGTAAATGTAACTGTGTCTGTGATCACTTGTGTAAGTAACCCTGTGTTTGTGTGATGCACCAAATGTAAATGTAACTTTTGTTTGATCACTTGTGTAAGTAACCCTGTATTTGTGTCATGCACCTGGTATAAATGTAACTAAGTGTGTGATCACTTGTGTAAGTAACCCTGTGTTTGTGTGATACACCAGGTGTAAATGTAACTGTGTGTGTGATCACTTGTGTAAGTAACCCTGTGTTTGTGTGATGCACCAGGTGTAAATGTAACTGTATGTGTGATCACTTGTGTAAGTAACCCTGTGTTTGTGTGATGCACCAGGTGAAAATGTAACTGTGTGTATAATCACTTGTGTAAGTAACCCTGTGCTTGTGTGATGCACTAGGTGCAAATGTAACTGTGTCTGTGATTACTTGTGTAAGTAACCCTGTGTTTGTGTGATGCACCAGGTGTAAATGTAACTGTGTCTGATCACTTGTGTAAGTAACCCTGTGTTTGTGTAATGCACCAGGTGTAAATGTATATGTGTGTGAGATCACTTGTGTAAGTAACCCTGTGTTTGTGTAATGCACCAGGTGTAAATGTAACTGTGTGTGTGATCACTTGTGTAAGTAACCCTGTGTTTGTGTAATGCACCAGGTGTAAATGTAACTGTGTGTGTGATCACTTTTGTAAGTAACCCTGTGTTTCTGTCATGCACCAGGGGCTCGATCCGATATAGGTCGTAGTTTTCGGCGCAAGCGAGGGAACCCGCGCCGCCCGTAATTTCACCTCACAACTCGACCTATCCAATATACTTCGCCGTCAGATGCTAAACTGGCGTAAGTAGGAAAAACCTGCGATCAACTAAAATGTGCGCCAATACACATTTTAGTCGTCGCAAGTACTTACGCCAATATTTTGTTCACGTAAAAGTCTCAATAAAGTGTAGTTTTATGCAAATTAGCCTACGAATCGTAAAAAACAACGGCCAATTCTAAAAGATGCGCCACGTAATTACGCCATTCAAAATTCATATATAAACCCATGCGCAGCGGCCATTTTCTTTAGTGTGTTTGGTTGGTTCTTGGAGCTACAGCACACTACAGTGAGTAGAGAGATTAATGGTAAGAGTAGTGAGAGAGGAGCATTTCATTAAGTTAGTTAGGTTGGATTGTTGAATTGTTAAGCCTGTACATTTACTTACACTTTTTTTTTACATATTGCACACATTTTGCATACACACATATACAAAATACAACACTTTTTATTTATCTTTTACAGTGTGATAGGCTGAGTGTTTGGTTGTGATTGTGTGTGATTGAAGTGGGAGTGAGTGTGAGTGTGTGAGTGTGTGTGAGTGTGTGTAGTTTGAGGATGACAGGGAGAGCTAGGGTGGGGGGGAGGAGGGAAGGGGAGTTGCATGGAGAGGATTATGGACAGGAGGAGCAGCAGGGTCCCCATCAGGGAGTGAGTGGAGGGGGGAGAGTTAGAAGGGAGGATGGGAGTGGGGTTGCCCCAAGGTCAGGCACACTCAGAAGAGGGACAGAGGGTGCACATGGGGATAGAAGGGGGGAGGAGGGAGAGGATAGGGAGGAACCCACACCAGGGACATCCCAGGGAGGGAGCCAGGCGGCCCAGGACGAGGAGCGCATGAGGTGCCCCAACTTCTCTTTTGCAGAAAACCTTGCGCTAGTCCAGGCCGTCCTGGAGAACCACACCGCCCTCTTTGGCCAAGAGAAGGGCAAAGGAGTTGCCCGAAGGCGGAAAGATGCATGGCTGAGGGTCAAGGAGGCAGTCAATGGCGTGGCCCAGCAGAGGAGGAATGTGGATGGGCTCAAGAAAAGGTGGAATGACTGCAAGAGGCGGGTCAAGGAGAAAATGAGCCAAGAAGCCATGCAGCAGAGAGGAACAGGCAGTGGTCCTCACCATGAGGCGGAATATAATGAGTGGCAGGAGCTCATTCGCAGGTCCCTGAGCGTCACAGCAGTCCGTGGACTTCCAGGGGCTCGTGACTCAGGGGCTGCAACATCAGCACAGCATGCTGGTGAGTAACATCCCACACACCAGTATTATATGTATTTGAGATATAACATCCTTTAATGTCACACATTCATGTACACAATGAGGAGCATGGTATTTGGCCTACTAACAAAAACATATACAATTAGATTTCACATTAAAGGGACATTAAACCAAAGCTTTTTATGTCATTATTCAGATAGAGAATACAGTTTTAAACAACATCCCAATTTACTTCTATTATCTAATTTGCTTCATTATTTTGTTATTCTTTGTTTAAGTAACCCTGTGTTTATGTGATGCACCAGGTGTAAATGTAACTATGTGTGTGATCACTTGTGTAAGTAACCCTGTGTTTGTGTGATGCACCAGGTGTAAATGTAAAGGTGTGTGTGATCATTTGTGTAAGTAACCCTGTGTTTGTGTCATGCACCAGGTGTAAATGTAACTGTGTGTGTGATCACTTGTGTAAGTAACCCTGTGTTTGTGTAATGCACCAGGTGTAAATGTAACTGTGTGTGATCACTTGTGTAAGTAACCCTGTGTTTGTGTGATGCACCAGGTGTAAATGTAACTGTGTGTGTGATCACTTGTGTAAGTAACCCTGTGTTTGTGTGATGCACCAGGTGTAAATGTAACTGTGTGTGTGATCACTTGTGTAAGTAACCCTGTGTTTGTGTAATGCACCAGGTGTAAATGTAACTGTGTGTGTGATCACTTGTGTAAATAACCCTGTGTTTGTGTGATGCACCAGGTGTAAATGTAACTGTGTGTGTGATCACTTGTGTAAGTAACCCTGTGTTTGTGTGATGCACCAGGTGTAAATGTAACTGTGTGTGTGATCACTTGTGTAAGTAACCCTGTGTTTGTGTGATGCACCAGGTGTAAATGTAACTGTGTGTGTGATCACTTGTGTAAGTAACCCTGTGTTTGTGTGATGCACCAGGTGTAAATGTAACTGTGTGTGTGATCACTTGTGTAAGTAACCCTGTGTTTGTGTAATGCACCAGGTGTAAATGTAACTGTGTGTGTGATCA